>NC_073228.2:107766439-108069469 GCF_029281585.2 Gorilla gorilla gorilla
AAAATATGACCTATAAAAAGGAAAAACACCATTCAATCAAAACCAACTCAGAACTGACATAGATCTAAGTATTAGGAGACAGGGACATTACAATTCTTATTTTAAATGTATTCAAGATATTTTAAAAGATAGGAGAAATATTGACCATGTTGAGGAGAGAAATGGAAAATCTAAAGAAGACCAAAATGGAACTTTTAGAAATAAAAACTATGATGGGTTAAAGAAAAATAACCTAAAGGGATTAATGGAAGATTAGATATTGCCGAAGGAGAGATTAGTAAACTTGAAGCTATAGCAATAAAAATTCTTCAAAATGAAAAACATAGAGGGCAAAAAAAGAAATAATGAAACATGTGAGATCTATGAGACAATGTGAAATGGCCTGATATATGTATAATTGGAGTTTCTAAAGGAAAGCAGTAACAAAACATTTATTTGAATAAATTATCCCCCAAAATATTCTTAATCTGATGAAAATTATAAGGCCACAGATTCTAAGAAGTAAATGAACCCCAAACTTATACACATGAGTTTCAACTTCTCCATATTTGTAGATGATTTTTTACTAGGGAAGACACATCTGCTGGATTAACTCCTTTTCTAAATAACCTATTAGACATCGCTACCTGGATTCCAAGTATACACTTTAAAGGCAATATGGCTAGTCATTCACTTACTTGTTTGTTCAACCAATATGTTACATAAGTGAGAAATAAATGTTTATGTGTGAAGCCACTGAGATAAGCAACTTGTTTCTCATAGAATGGGTCTGACATAATTAACCAGCATTAGCTCCACATCAAAGTCTCATGGCCCGCTCTTGTTTGGGTTGTATGTTCCCTTCTTTCTATTTCCAAATACACAAAACATATGTCTAATATGATACTTATGCCAATATATCTTTTTTTTAACTTATTTTTCTAAGAAAATGCATTCTGATTTCCCACTAAGTTACGGGTCTCAAGTATCATGACAGCGTCATGTCTAGCATGATGCCTCATTCCTAGAAAATGATCAATAAATATGGAGACAAGAATGATTTCAGTTATGGGTACTGAAAATACTGAAAACGTGAACCAGACTGGATCATATAACTGAAAAGTTCACAGAGGAATGGTTACATACTCGCAGGGCCTTGTGGAAACAGAAAAGGCAGAGTCCCTAGTTCAAAAAGCAGGAAAGTGTGTGCATGTAAAGCTATCAAAAACACCTTTACATTTAAAATATTTTATACTTATGTACATAATGAGGTAATAGTGATTGATAAAAGTATAAATTTACAAATTACAAAATTAACAATTTTTAAGTTTCATAATTTTATGTAATACAATAAATAATAATGCCTTTAGTGTATATATTTTTTGAGTATAATATTTTCTTGGCTTGTTTTTCTGCAAATTCACTTGCTATCAACATTTGTATTTTTAGTGGCTTGATTTTCAATTGATATAATTGAAGCTGATGTCAATAGTCCTTGGCAAATCAAGATTGCAAATAATTTTTGATAATTGTAATTTAGAGAAAGCTCCAACTGATTCAACTGCTTCTGGAGCTGTTAAGAGTGTTTATAGGCTGTGACCTCTTAGGGAAAAAATTCTGATAAATTATTTTAAAATATAGATTTTGATATATCTAGAGCTGATGATTCTTGAGGAATACTTTTTTTCTACAAGAATTTAATTCTTTATACAAATCAATTGCCCGTAACTCTGAATTCAACTTCAAGTGTAAATTTATACAATGACATTTTATTTTCTCTTCTGACATTTTCTTAACTTGTAAAGATTGTTCATGAAACCAAAAGTGATTTTATAATTTGTAAATAATTCAAATGCCTGTTTATGCATTCTATGGTTGTATCTGCAATTGCAAGTAAACATTAATTTTAAAATTATCTTGTTAATTGTTTAATCTGAGACTATATGAATATAATGTTATTTACTATCAAATGAGACTCTTTAAATTTAATTTCTATTTATCTAAGCCTGTGAATATTTTCTTTGCAATGTTGCAGCAGTTTTCAAAACCAGAAATTCCAAACTCTTTGAAGGCTTCTAATAACTTTTTAATATATTTTATTGCAATGTCCAAGTTTATTCTTTGAGTTAATTGTAATTTTCTGAAAAAATGTATTGCCTGAGTGTCAACAGTTTTAAATCTCAGTCCCTGGAGTTAACATTTTTACAGATGCCAGTGGGCTAGGCTAGAGAAAAGGGCAAGCCAGCTTCCACGCACTGCAGGCATGAGGAGTCTGCCTTCTCTTGCTGGACCATTCACATTGTGGTCTTCGCTGCTATTTCTGCTGATGCTGTTGCGGACAGATGTGTATCCAAGTCCTGACTGGGATTTCCCCTCAGAGTTTCTTGAGTCTTGGACTGCCCTAGGCATGTACATGTGTGCTAGGCCAAATCACATGTGTGCTAGATGGTGCTGACTGTTATCTTCCATGCTCAGGGATATGCTCCATTGCCCCATAGGACTTGATTTACAAACACAGTTTCAAAGATAATAATTATGAATTTCAAAATAGCAACAATGGAGTATTAAATCAAGGGTGGGGGGTCCCTTTTGAGAATGGAACCCGTGGAACTGCCCAGATTACGTGCCCCTAATGTGGTCAGATCTATTTACAGAGGTTGCTCATGTTCAGGTGCTATTCGATGCAGAAGTTTTATACCAGGCTGTCATTTATTTTTCTAAATCTAACTTCTTTCATGTATTGGTTCCATCCATTGAATAGCTTCCTGCATGGTTGCAAAAATGGCTGTAGGTCTTCTAGGTCTCTTGGCCATATATTACACAGTACAGACAAAAGAGTGTCTGTTCCATAATTCCCATTAAGTGTCCTGAGATTCTCACCAGTTACTCATGTTTGAGTTGCATAATTGTTTACCTAGGCGATAGGCTATATGATTGGCTTAGTCAAGCTTGTATGCTTCACCAGTACAGTTAGTTTTCCTGGCTCCCAACATGGAAACTGAGGATTACTTGGAAGTAGGACTTGATCCTGTGGGAGAAATCACAAATGTGCACTACAATATATTTCTTGAAATAATGACTGACTGGCTGGAACACTTCATTCTGAGTGAAGGTCTGTAAATATGTCTCTTGTTTCCAAAATCTTAACTGGAATTGTAACTAATATTATATAAACTGCAGTCTAGATAATTACAATGTGGCAATTGTTAAAAAACATTGTGATGAGAAAAACCTTATTGCCTTCTTAGGGATATTGGAAAATAAGTATTTGGGACTACATGTGCTGTTTTTGTTTTGTTTTGTTTTTGTTTTCTCTAGCACTGCTAGAGGAATAGATCTCAAAGGTTTGAACGACCAGTACTAATTCTTTTCTCAATATATGTATCTCTAAGGATATACAGGATTAAATACTGGCTTGATGTAACATGAGATTACATAATTTAAAAATTATACCAAATGGGTCTGGTCCAATGGCTCACACCTATAATCCCCACACTTTGGGAGGCCGAGGCGGGTGGATCACTTGAGGTCAGGAGTTCAAGATCACCCTGGCCAATATGGCGAAACCCTGTCTCTACTAAAACTACAAAAATTAGCTGGGAGTGGTGGTGCGTGCCTGTAATCCCAGCTAATGGGGAGTCTGAGACAGGAGAATCTCTTGAACCCAGGAGGTGGAGGTTGCAGTGAGCTGAGATGGCACCACTGCACTCCACCCTGGATGACAGAGTGAGACACTGTCTCAAACAAACAAACAAACAAAAACAAACAAGTGAAAAAAATTATACCAAATGTAAAAAAAGTTTATATATTTATCTAGAACACATACACTGAATAGTAAAACCAGGTATTGAATGAAGAAAAATTTATTTATTTGATTATTAAATAATGTGACATATAATTTAATTCATTCCCAAGGCAATTTTTTTTTTTTTTTTTTTACCATGAAAACCACTAAAGTTTACCTTTGTGGGTTAAGTTATTCCTATAAAACAAAGATTAAGGAAGGTAAAATTTCACCCTTTCAATTTATTCTTGGTTTGTGTATTCAATTAACAAGACACTAAATTACTACTGTTTGAGTCTGGCAACTAGCCATTATTTTTAATTGAAATGGTATTTTGCAAAATAAGCATGTAATTACACAAGGAGTGATGTTGATGTGATAAGTAAGCTATAAAGAATGGTCATTATATATTTTAACATGCTAAAAGTTTTTCAAGTTAGCAGTTGGTAAAATTGCTAAGAATGTTATACCAAGTTCATCTGTTTCTTGGATAAATTTGAAGAATGTAAGCGCAGTTTAAAGATGCTTTAAATTTTAAAAAAAATTTTGATTGTGACAAGAATACTTAATATAAGACTTACCCTTTTAAACATTTAAGTGTACAATATAGTATTTTTGAATATAGATACAGATACGTTGAAATTATTTATCTTGCTGAAATGAAATTTTTTGTCTATTGATTGTAATTCATCCTGTCCCCCCCACCACCCCCTGTAAATAACAATTTTACTCTTTGATTACATAAAATTAACAATTTTAGATACCCCATTTAAGTGGAATCATGCAGTATTTGCTTTGTGAGACTGGTTTATTTCATTTGGCATAATGTCTTTGTTTTACATGTGTTGTTGCATGTTTAAGAATTTTCTTCTTTTTTAAGGCTAAATAATGTTCAATTGCAGTATACCCCACATTTTCTTTATTCATTCATCTGTTGATGAACGTATGTTGTTTTCATATCTTGGCTACTGTGAACATGGTTGCAATAAATATGGGAGCACTAATATCTCAACACCCTGGTTTCAAACTCTTTGAGTAAATACCAGAACTGGTATTATTGGATCATATGGTAGTTCAATTTTTAAATGTTTGAAGCACTTTCATTGTATTTTCCATGGAAGCTGCACCATTTTTCATTCCCACCATTAGTGTATGAGGGTTCCCTTTTCTCTGCACTCTCACCAACATTTGTCATCTTTCTTTTGTCTTTTAGATAATGGTTATTCTTACAGATGTGAGGTGATATCTCTTTGTGATTTTGATTTGCATTTCCTGATGATTAGTGATGTTGAGAATTTTCCCATGTACCTATTGGCTATTTGTATTTCTTCTTTGTAAAAATGTCTATCCAAGTCTTTGGCCCCTCGCCTACATTTGTTTTTCGTTTTTGTTTTTTTTTGAGATGGAGTCTTGCTCTGTTGCCCAGGCTGGAGTGCAGTTCAGTGGCGTGATCTCGGCTCACTGCAACCTCTGTTCCCAGGTTTAAGCAATTCTCCTGCCTTAGCCTCCTGAATAGCTGGGATCACAGGTGCGTGCCACCACACTCGGCTAATTTTTTGTATTTTTAGTAGAGACGGGGTTTCACTGTGTTAGCCAGGTTGCTCTCAATCTCCTGACCTCATGATCTGCCCGCCTCAGCCTCCCAAAGTGCTAGGATTACAGGCGTGAGCCATAGAGACAGAGTTTCACTGTGCTTCCCAGGCTGGAGTACAATGGCTATTCATAGGTGTGATTATAGCACACTGCAGCCTTAAACTCCTGGCCTCAAGGGATATTTTTGCCTCAGCCTTCTGAGTAGCTGGAATTATAGGTATGCTTCATGATGTCTGGCTAGCCAAATTTTATTGGGTAATTAAGTGATCTTTTACTATTG
This sequence comes from Gorilla gorilla gorilla, assembly GCF_029281585.2. Lineage (NCBI taxonomy): Eukaryota > Metazoa > Chordata > Mammalia > Primates > Hominidae > Gorilla > Gorilla gorilla. The sequence continues at coordinate 107,772,076 of NC_073228.2, forward strand.
AGTTGAAGGAATTCCACATATATTTTGGAGATTAACCACATCTTAGATATATGGTGTGCAAATATATTTTCTTTCTATAGGTTTCCTTTTCACTCTGATAATCTCCTGCTATTATTGTGGTGGTGTATGTTATCCTCTTCAGTTCTGTCAATACTTACTTTATATGTTTAGGTGCTATGATATTGGGAATATATATATTTATAATTTTTATATTTTCTTGATTAATTTACCCTTGTTATTAAATAATGACCTTTGTTTCTTTTCACAGTTTTTGACTTAAATTCTTTTTTATCTGATGTAAGTATTGCTACTTCTGCTTTCTTTTAGCTTCTATTTGTATGGAATAGCTTTTTGCACTTTTTCTGTGTATGTTGTGTCTTCAAACTGAAATGAGTCTATTGTAGGCAGTGTATAGATGGGTCTTCTTTTATATCTATTATATGTCGTTTTGTGTCCAGAATTGGTGGGTTCTTGGTCTCACTGACTTCAAGAATGAAGCCGCAGACCCTCGTGGTGAGTTTTACAGTTCTTAAAGGCAGAGTGTCTGGAGTTTGTTCCTTCTGATGTTCAGATGTGTTCGGAGTTTCTTCCTTCTGGTGGGTTCGTGGTCTCGCTGGCTCAGGAGTGAAGCTGCAGACCTTCCCGGTGAGTGTTACAGTGCTTAAGGCTGTGCCTCTGGAGTTGTTCATTCCTTCCGGTGGGTTCGTGGTCCCGCTGGCTTCAGGAGTAAAGCTGCAGACCTTCGCAGTGAGTGTTACAGCTCATAAAGGCAGTGTGGACCCAAAGAGTGAGCAGCAGCAGGATTTATTACAAAGAGCAAAAGAACAAAGCTTCCACAGTGTGGAAGGGGACCCGAGCAGCTTGCCACTGCTGGATCGGGCAGCCTGCTTTTATTCTCTTATCTGGCCCCACCCACATCCTGCTGATTGGTAGAGCCAAGTGGTCTGTTTTGACAGGGCGCTGATTGGTGTGTTTACAATACCTGAGCTAGACACAAAGGTTCTCCACGACCCCACCAGATTAGCTAGATATAGAGTGTTGAAACAAAGGTTCTCCAAGCCCCACCAGAGTAGCTAGATACAGAGTGTCGACTGTGCATTCACAACCCTGAGCTAGACACAGGGTGCTGATTGGTGTGTTTACAAACCTTGAGCTAGATACAGAGTGCCGATTGGTGTATTTACAATCCCTTACCTAGATGTAAAGGTTCTCCAAGTTCCCACTAGACTCAGGAGCCCAGCTGGCTTCACCCAGTGGATCTCGCACTGGGGCTGCAGGTGAAGATGCCTGCCAGTCCCGCGCCGTGCGCCCACACTCTTCAGCCCTTGGGTGGTGATGGGACTGGGCGCCGTGGAGTGGGGGTGGGGGTGCTCATTGGGGAGGCTCCCGGTGGCACAGGAGCCCACGGAGGGGGTGGGAGGCTCAGGCATGGCGGGCTGCAGGTCCCGAGCCCTGCCCCGTGGGAAGGCAGCTAAGGCCCCACGAGAAATCAAGCGCAGCGCTGCTGGGCTGGCACTGCTGGGGGACCCAGTACACCCTCCGCAGCTGCTGGCCTGGGTGCTAAGCCCCTCATGGCCCGGGCCGGCAGGGCTGGCCAGCTGCTCCGAGTGGGGGCCTGCCAAGCCCATGCCCACCCGGAACTCCAGCTGGCCTGCAAGCGCCATGCGCAGCCCCGGTTCTCGCTGGCGCCTCTCCCTCCACACCTCCCTGCAAGCTGAGGGAGCCGGCTCTGGCCTTGGACAGCCCAGAAGGGGGCTCCCACAGTGCAGTGGTGGGCTGAAGGGCTCCTCAAGTGCCACCAAAGTGGGAGCCCAGGCAGAGGAGGCGCCGAGAGCGAGCAAGGGCTGTGAGGACTGCCAGCACGCTATCACCTCTCCTTTTGACTGGACAGTCTAATCCATTTACTTTCAAGTGAATTAATAATTTTCTGCAGTGGTGTGCTTTCTTTCTCTTGATTTTTTTGTGCATCTACTATAGGTTTTTGCTTTGTGGTTACCATGACACTTACATAAAATATCTTATGGTTAGCCTATTTTAAGCTGATAAAAACCTAACTTCAATCACATACAAAAACTGTACACTTTTACTCTACCTGTCTCATATTTTATGGTTTGGCATCACAATTTACAACTCTTTATATTTCATATCCATTTAAAAATAGTGTAGCTATAGTTATTATTAGTATTTTTGTCTTTTTACCCTTATACTAAGGATATGATTTATTTACACACCATCATGACAGTATTAGAGTGTTCTGAATTTGACTATATACTTACTTACTTTTGCCAGTGAGTTTTATACTTTATATGTTTTCATGTTATTAATTAGTGTCATTTTATTTCAACTGGAAGAACCTTACTTAGCATTTCATATAATGAAGGTCTAGTGGTAATGAACTTCTCAGATTTTATCTGTAAAAGTCATTATTTCTCATTTATAGGACTGTTTTGCAGGGTAAAGTATTCTTGGTTGACAAGTTTATCTGTCCGCAATGTAAATATTTCATCTTACTTTTTCCTGGCTTGTAAATTTTCTGCTGAGAAGTCTATTGATAGCCTTATGGAGTTGCCCTCATTGTAAGGGATCCCTTTTCTCCTGATGCTTTCAAGATTCCCACTTTGTCTTCGATTTTTGACAGTTTGAGTATATGTTTTGGTGAAGCTTTTTTGGAACTGAACTTGAGTTTCAATCTTTGAGCTTTATGTATCTCAATGTCCACATTTGTCCCTGATTTGGAAAGTTCTTGGCCAGTCTTTATTTAAATAAACTTTCTGCCACTTTCTCTCTTGCTTCTTCTTCTGTGTCTTCTATTATGTGAAATAGAGCTTTCTTGGTGGTGTGCATCAATCCCACAGGCTTTCTCCATTCTTTTTTGTTCTTTTATTTTTCCTCTGAATGAGTATTTTCAAATAATGTGTCTTTGAGCTCATAGGTTCTTCTTTCTCCTTGATTAAGTCTGCCGTTTACAGAATCTATTGCATTTTCATTTCATTCATTGTATTATTATTCAACTCCAAAATATATTTTTGGTCCCTTTTAATGACTTCTATTTCATCATTAAACTTCTTTTGTTCTTGTATTAGTTTTTATATTTTGTCGCGTTGTCTATCTCTGTTCTCTCACAGCTTATTGAGCATCCTTAAAGCATTACTTTGAATGTTTTATAGGTAATTCATAGATTTCCATTTCTTTGGGGTTGTTTACAAGATTTTACTTTGTTCCTTTGGTGATGTCAGGTTTCCATAGGATTTTGTGCACCTTGAAGTCTTGCACTGCTGTTTTTGCATTTGAAGTAGGAGTCATCACCTCCAATCTTTAACAATTGTCTTCAGGAGAAAAACAACCTTACAAAACAACCCAGCTAGAGATTCTGAGGCTTCTTAAACTCTATTCGATTGTTTCACTTACTTTACGCTTTTTGTTCCCTCTTTGGGGTGTGGATTTCTTAAGGTTATATGTGTTCTAGTGCATAGCCAGGACAAGAGTTGACAGCCTCCTATATGTTTTTTTTAGGGAAGTACCCCAAAATGCTCAAGTTTGTGTGCCTTTTCCCAGTCCTACAGATTCAAACCTTTTGTCTGTGGAGAAACCTGACAAACACTACCTCACCAAAGTAACCAAGGTTAACAATTAACAGTGATATTGACAGTGTGTACTCTTGAAGTTATATGATAGAATGTTACTTTACTCCTGCGTTCATCCTCCCTAAAAACCTACAATTTCAGTTTAATCATGAGAATAAACATCAGAAAAACCCAAATTGAGGGACATTCTACAAAACTTCCGGTCAGTATTCCTCAAGACGCCTGGTCGTCAAAAAAAAGAAAAAAGCCTTAGAAAATGTTATAACCAAGAAGAGCCTAATGAAACACAAGGATGAAATGTAATACGGTATCCTAAAACAGACACTAGGAAAACAAATTAAAAAGATACTAGGTAAGAACTTACTTAGGAAATAAAATATAGACTTTATTTGATAATATTTAATAATAATGGTTTATTGTGAAAAACTGTATTATATGAATGTAAAGTATTCATAATAACAAACTATGCATGGAATATGTGGAAATTCTCTACATCACCCTTGCAACTTTTCAGTAATGTTTCAAAATAAAAAAATAAAAAGTTTATAAACAAAGTAAAACAGAAAACGTAAATAATATTCTCAATATATCAGAGAAAAATAAATGTCATACACAAGGGAGTAAACAAGAACAAATATTTAATGAATGCTAGAAAACTTGAAATTCCCTAAATTTATTTATTTTAAAATTTTATGCTTTTATTATACTTAGTTTACTAAAATTTTATTTGAAAACACATTGATTCATTTTCTATAGTATAATGCCTCCCAATAATTAAGGACTTTAGGACTATAGAACAGGTGAGGTGAGATACACATTTTGTACTGGCTTTCACCTTTTCATGCATTTATAATTACTATTAACATATTTCAAATACTAGTGGCTACTCTGGGCATTCAAAAATGAATAATATGAATGTATTCTCTTATTGTAATGAATTGAATAATCTCACAGTCTAGTAAGAGAGATTAATACATAAACAGTGAGTTAGAGTACAATGTGATATGTGCCAAGAAAGGACAAGGAAGGGAGTGTATAAATATTTTAGGCTTCAGAAAACTCAGGTTTATAAAATCTCTGATAGCCCTATTACTTGCTTGATTGAGGTATGAAGTTACTATTACTCAAAACCCTGCTCTTTTGAAAGCCACTGATGTTTCAGCATTATTTCTTTATTATGCCATACTTTTTTTTCTTAGTAAAGACATGGAATATTAATATTGAGACAATAGAAAAAAAATTCAAGATTATGTATTACATCTTCCTAACTTACCCATAAGTCCCATGTAAAATAATATGAATCAAGTCATCTGTCCTATTTTTGAGCAAATTTAAGGATGGAAAGCCCAATATACTTTAGGATAGCCAACTCCATTGTTGTAGCAACCCAGTTATTCCAAAATTTCTTCAAAAGTAACTCAATTTTGCTTTTAGTCATTTTTCATTTATTATAGACCTGCCTTTGTTTCTTCCAACCTTTAAATAGAGGGCATTAATAAAAGCATGAATGTAATTTAAAATTTTAATTACTTTGCAGGTACATATGGCAGAATCAATTTATAAACATCAATTAAAACATACTTTATACAGTTTTTAATGCATCGCAAATTTAATAGCTATCATTTTAGTGGCATATCATTAAATATTATTTTCCCAACTTTTGGAAAGCATGTTTCAGTTTCTGTTACTAAAAAATGTAAAGACCTTCTCCAATTCATTTTAAGCATGAATTTTGATCTAATAGAAGTAAGTTGAAGCAAATGGAGTAGTTAAAAACATGCCTTTATCTTACCTGAAAACTTCATTGAATAATATGCATAGATTTTAAACATATCATTAGAAAACATTGTCATTAGGGATATGGTATAGAAAGATACATTTAGATGTATATCTAGCTATCAAAGAATGTAGAATAATATTCCTCTTGTTAAATTTGTTACGAAAAGAATAAAACCAATACTGTGTGACACTGAGATTTTATAAGTGTTAAACAGTAATGAAAATATTAGCAAAAAGAAATAGTGTAAACAATTTTATACATGCTTTCGCATAATGTTTGTAGTGTTCATACCACATTGAATGTTAAATTATCTGGATAAAAAATTTATTCACTTTCTGTAAGATTAAAAGTAAATTATTTTTGTTCCTAATTTGATGTAATGTTGATTCCTAACATTGGCCAGCCTCTTCTGTATTCCTGAGGGTTGAACTGAAGAATTTCAAATGTGAATGATAAAATACAAATAATTCTATTCATGTACTTCTACTAATACAAGTTAAAATTATTTTATTCTCTTTTCTCATTGCTGTCTTGACAAACTTCTATGTATTTTGAACTCCGTCTTTTTTTCACATAAATGATTACTTTAATGTACCTAAAATTATGCTTAATTTAGTTGCAACTATATTTAATATAAATGTAGACTTTTATCCCCAACCAAATTTACTTTTGTTGGCCTTACGTTATTCACTGAAAGGGATACAGATATATCTGTCTTACAAAATATCTTACAGTGAACCTTGGAAATGATATATACAGTACAACAAAGACTAAATAAAATAAAAAGGGTAAAAGGTGTATAGTTTAAATCATTTTATCTATCTATCATCTATCTAGCTGATATTTATGAATATAATAGCATTTTAAAATGATTGCTATTGGATTTCCTGTTTCTGGTATGTCATGTAAGGAGCTTAGAAGTTGCCAATCCATTTTACAAACATGTAAAAAAATTAAAAAATATTGAAAAATCAATCAACATTTCTTCTTAGACCCCTAAGAGAAATGAGGTCACAAGGCAAAAGGCTGCCCCCAAAATTAGAGAGATAAACAGGCAAAAACAGAGAATTACAATTTACTAGAGCAGAAACCTCTGTGGGAGTCACTGCTAGTAGAAAAACCTAAACTGTAACTAACAAATGCTGGAGGCTTGGTGTGAAAAAAACTAAAAGATAAACACTCTAGGGTGACCCAGTCATCAGGGACCCCTGACAGTTTTGTGAGTTTTAACTCCTGGAGTGCTACCAGGTTCTCATAGTGAACAGCACAGAAAAACAGCAGAGAAAATTCCCTCATGTTTCTGGCAGGTGACAGAAGAGGACCCATCTTGAAATATACCATAGCATTCTGTTCTTCTTAACAAGATTGGCCCTGAGGAGAAACTATTTAACCAAGGCCTGACCTACTTAAGTTTTATTAGAGCCTAACTGACCTGAAGGAGGGGAATTACCCAAGTTTACACAACTCTAGTCTTTCATGTGTAGGAAGGGAAATATCAAATTTTAGGTCCACTACCCTTCCACAGGGGAGAATGGAAAACCTAATTCCAATCCACTCTAGCCATCCTTTTCTACCTAAAGGAGGGTGGTAACTGAGAGGCAATGATGACATTCACAGCCCAGAGGCCCAGGCACAATAAAAAAATGAGAAATAATCATAGGGCTATAAAATGCTTCCCTTCCCCCACAAGTTACTGTGACATTACTAAATTCCAATTTAGAGCCATTCCTTTTGCCAGTGGATTATGTGTGGCAATCAAAATAAAATTATAAGGCATAGTAAAAGGCAAAACAAAATGAAACAGTTTGAATAGAGAGAGCCAGCATCAGAACCAGACTCAGATATGGCTGGTATTTTGGAATTAACAAATAATTTAAAGCAACTATGATTAATATGCTAAAGACACTAATGGATAAAGTAGACAATGTTCAAGAACAGATGGGCAATGTAAGCAGACAGATGGAAATTCTGAGAAGGAACCAAAAAGAAATGGAAGAGAGCAAGAACAATGTAATAGAAATGAAGAATGCTTTTAATGGGCTTGCAAGTAGATGGACACAACTAAGGAAAAATCTCTAGCTTGAAGCTATCTCTATAGAAACCTCTAAAACTAAAAAGTAATGAGAAAAAAAAGAATGAAAACAAACAACAAATCAGAACAGAATATCCAAGAACTGTGGGGCAATTACAAAAGGTGTAATGTATATGTGATGAGAATACCAAAAGGGGAGTAAAGAAAGAAAGCAACAGAAGAAATACGTGGAACAATAATGATTGAGAATTTCCCCAAATTAATGTTACACACCAGACCATGCTGGAAGTTGAAAGAACATCAAGTAAAAAAATGACACCTAGATACGTTGTATGTAAACTACACAGCTTGTGTTTCTTTTATATTTTGCATATTAATTCCATATCAGATGTATAGCTTGAAAATATTTTTTACCCTTCTGTAGGTTGTCTCTTCATTCTGTTCATTCTTTTCTTGCCTTTCAGGAGCTCATTAGTTAAATGTAATCCCATTTATTTTTGCTTTTGTTATTTGTGTTTTCTGGGGTCATACAAAAAATTATTGCCTACACCAATGGTAAAAAGGATTTTTTTTTATTGTAGAAGGTTCTCAGGTCTCCCATTTATTTTGTCTCTCAAATTTTAGGAATCTCCTCCTTTAATTAACCCATCAACCTCTAATGGCAAGAATTTGAAAAAGTAAATTTATACTCAGACTTTAACAGAGAAGCCAGAAGTTGCAGCTCAATGCACCATGAAGCTGAGACAGCAATGGAGATCCCCCAGCCCCACCTCTCTGGAACAGGAAAGATGATTGAGGAAGAAACACAGGGCAGTATGGGGAAGAGGGTCATGGTGGACATGGGGGTAGTGGGCTGGTCTCCCCACCTTCTCATATTATGCTAACAGGGACAAAGACACATTCAGACTCCTTTAAATAGCCTTTTCCCATTCTGTTTCAAGATGGGTGATGAGAGACATCAGACACCCACCCTCCCCGGTAAAAGAAGCAAAATTATAAATGCATAATCATATCTCTAATAGAACATCTAGGACGGAACACTAGAGACCAATGACAAAATCATGGAAAACACCCAAGACACAGAAGGAGAAAAAAAGCAAGGGGCCAGCTTGGCTGAGATTGGCTGGGAGCCTGAAGGGGCTTGGTATTGTGTGAAAAGCCTCAGTGAAGGAGTTTCAGTGGTTCACATACCCAGTATGGACTTCTGCAATCTGAACCATGGGAAAACTCCTTTAACCTAATGAACTGTGACACTAGCATGGGTGGTGATTTGGAGACCACACAAGGCCATAGCATCAGAGAACTTATACAGGGTTACTCAACCCCTTGCCAAGACCTGAGTGCTGTGGCAAGGCACCACTTGGGGAGCACAGCCATCACAGGACTACATCCAGCCCCCTTATCTCCACATCCTAGAAGATCCTGCTGACATTTCCCAGTGTCCACCTGGAGGACTATAGTGGCATTGCACTGGCTAGACCCAAAGATGTTGCATGTCCCCAGGACTCTAGCTCACAGGGATTACTACCCGCTATTGAAAGGACAGTGCAACACACAAAAAAATGGTAGCCCATGGAACAAAGGAAACCAAAGTATGTGCTTCCCAGAGTCTGAGAGGTCTCTGTCTGGGACTACGAGAAGTTACTCTGCCCTCAACAGTTGTACAAACTCTGTTCCCAGTTTTATAAGCAGAGAGTAAATTCTCCTACCACTGGCAGAGCAGCCTCTGCACTAAGGCTCAGAAGTAGAGAAGTAGAGACTAGGACTTCTCCGCCTCAAAACACCCAACTCGTGTCACTGCCAGATGCTTTAGCAAGTGAGCTGGAGGGCTGCCTATTTGGGGTGCCACAGAGAGCAGGAGCTCTGTGTCCTGCCGCATGTCTGGAGTTGTGGGCAGTAACCCCACACTGCAGCCACCACTTAAATCAGCCTGCATCACTTGGGTCCAAGAGGGTCATATCACCACTAGCACTGCTGTAACCCACACCATGCTGGCTGCCCAGGGACCTGAGCACCAGCCCACCCACTTGGCCCACCACCGCCATGACGAGAATTCATGCAAGCCACCTGGAATCGCCCACTGGTAACCACCAACACAAATTCTCCTGTGCACTGCCTTTGGGCACAAAGATAGGCATGCTCAGGCCACCTCTGCAACCACCAGGACCTGAAGACTGGCCCACATGGCTTCCTAGTCCTTAGCACAACCTTATCATAGCCTTCAATAATAACCACACTCTAACCCTCTGAGGAAATCACAGAAAGCACTAACGCTGTTTATGGCTAAATACATCTTACAGAGACTGTACCAGTACAGACACCCAGAATTAAAGCCAAAGTGCTTAATACAACCAACACCACCAATACATCTTCAGAAAAATGTCCTCTATGAAAGTAAATTCAGAAACAAGAATCAACTGTTACACTAGATATGCAGATATCAATGTAAAGACACAGAAAACATTTTAAAAAGCAAGGGAATATGACACTTCCAAAAGAACACAATGATTCTTTAGAAGTAAATTCTTAACAAAAAAGGAATTTTTGAAAAAAAATTCAAAATATGAATTTTTAAGAAGCCCAGTGAGATATAAGAGAATTCTGAAAAAAAAACAAATAAATCATCAAAACAATTCAGTATATGAATGAGAAATTTAACAAAGTGATAGATATTTTTAAAAGAACCAAACGGAAACTCTTGAACTAAAGAATTATTTGAAGGAAATACAAAATACACTTGAAAGATTAAATAATAGACTAGATCAGGCAGAAGAAAGAATCCCAGAACTTGAAGACAGGTCTTTTGAAATAATTTTGACAGACAAAAATAAAGAAAATAGCTTACAAAGAATGAGCAAAGCCTTTCTGACATTTAGAACAACATAAAGTAATTTAATGTTACAATTATTGGGATCACTGAGAATGAAGAGACAAAGGAAGGATTAGAAAACCTATTTAAGGCCGGATGTGGTTGCTCATGCCTGTAATTCCAGCATTTTGGGAGGCCAAGGCAAGCCGATCACGAGGTCAAGAGATCAAGACCATTCTGTTCAGCATGGTGAAACCCCATCTCTAAAAATACAAAAATTACCTGGGTGTGAGATGCTGCATGCCTGTAGTCCCTGCTACTCAGGAGGCTGAGGCAGGAGAATCACTTGAACCCCAGGAGGTGGAGGTTACAGTGAGCTGAGAATGTACCACTGCACTCCAGCCTGGCAACAAAGTGAGACTCTGTCTCAGAAAAAAAAAAAGAAAAAAAAGAAAACCTATTTAATAAAATGATAGATGAAAGCTTCCCAAGTTTGCAAAAGATTTAGAAATTCAGATACAGGAGTCTCAGCAATCTTCAGGAATATGCAGTGCAAAGGCCTTCTCCATGACACATGATAGTCACACTGCCTAAAGCCAAAGATAAATAGTGTATCCTAACAAGGGCAAGAGAAAAATGTCTAATCACCCATAATGAAAACCTATCAAACTAACAGTGAATTTTTCTGCAGAAACTTTATAGGCCAGAAAAGTATGAGAGGATATATTCAAAGTGCTGACATTAAAATGAAAACAAAAATCCCAGCTAGCAAAGAATACTAGATCCAGCAAAATTATCCTTCATAAACAAAGGAGAAATAAAGTCTTTCTGAACAAGCAAATGTGGAAGGAATTTGTTACCGCTAGACTGGCCCTACAAGAAATGCTCAAGGGAGTCCTAAACTTGGAAGTGAAAGGATGATATGTGCCATAATGAAAAAAATACAAAAGTATAAAACACACTGATAAAGTAATCACACAAAGGAGAAAAAGAAAGGACACTAATGGTACTACTACAGAAGTCTACCAAACCAAAATAACAATCAATAAGATAAAAATGAAAGGACCAAAAAATACGTACTACAACTCCAAAGCAATGAACAATATGATAGGAAAAAAGCCTAACATATCAATAATAAGCCTGAACATAAATGAATTAAATTATCCACTTTAAAGATATAGAATGGCATATGGATTAAAAAACATGATCCAAACATGTGCTGCCTACAAGAAACTCATCCTACCAGTAGAGGCATGTGTAGACCGAAAGTAAAGCAATGGAAAAAGTTACCCCATGTAAATACAAACAAAAAGTGAGCAAGAGTAGCTAAACTTAGATCAGACAAAACAGACTGTAAGTTAAGGACATTAGAAAAAGTCAAAGGAAGTCACTATATAATAATAAAAGAATCAATCTAGTAAGAGGATCTAATTCTAAATATATATGCACCCAAAACTGCAGCATCCAGATTCATAAAGCAAATATTTTATCTAAAAAGAGAACTAAACTATGATACAGTAATAGTGGGGGATTCTAACACCCCACTGTCAACATTAGAAAGATCATCTAGACAGAAAATAAACACAGAAATATGGGATTTAAACTGGACTTTAGACCAAATGTTCCTAACAAACATTTACAGAACATACTATACGCATTCTTTTCATCAGGACATAAAATATTCTCCAGGATAGGCCATATATTTGGCCACAAAACAATTCTCAAAAAATTTTTAAAAAATCAAAATGATATCAAAAATTGTCTGAGACCACAATGGAATGGAACTAGAAATCAATACCAAGAGGAACTTTGGAAACTATAAAAATACATAGAATTTAAATAACATGATCCTGAATGACCTGGGTCAACAAAAAAGTTAAGATGTAAATTTAAAAAACTTAAAACAAATGAAAATGAAACACATACAAAAACCCATTGCATACAGCAAGAGCAGTACTAAGAGGGAAGTTTATAGCAATAAATGCCTACATCAAAAAATAAAAAGACTACAAATTTACATCTAACAATGTACCTTAAGGAGCTAGAAAACAAGAACAAACCAAACCCAACATTAGCTAGGAAAAAGAAATAATACAAATCAGAGCAGCTGTAAATGAAATAGAAACTATAAAAATATAAAGAATCAACAAAATAAAAAGGTGATTTTTCAGAAAGATACAACTGATAAGTTAGTAGCTACTAACTAGTCTAATCAGGAAAAAGATAAGAGAAGACCCAAATAAAGAATATGAGAAATGAAAAGGAGACATTAAAACAGATATCACAGAAATATAAAATATCACCAGGCTATTATGATGAACTAGGATACTGACAAACTGAAAAACCTATAGGAAATGGATTCTTTCTTGGAGACATACCACTTACCAAGATTGAATCAGGAAGAAATGAGAAACTTGAACAGAGTAGTGAGAGTCAATAATGAGTAGTGAGATTCAATCACTAATAAAAAGTCTCCAAACAAAAAAAAAGTCCAGATGGGTTCATAGCCAAATACTACCAAACATGCAAAAAAGATTTAATGCTAAGCATCCAGAAACTATTCCAAAAATGAAAGAGGAGGAAATTCTCCCCAACTCATTCTATGAGACCAGCATCACCCTGAAACCAAAACCAGACAGTCACAATAAAAAAAGAAAATTTCAGGCAATATCCCTGATGAATATAGATGTATAAATCCTTGAAAAATATTAGCAAACACAATCCAACAGCACATCAAAAAGATAATTGCCTGAATAGCCAAAGTAATCCTGAGCAAAAAGAACAAGCTAGACACATTACATTACCCAGCTTAAAAATTTATTGAAAGTCTATAGTAACCAAAATGGCATGGTACTGGTACAAAATAGATATATATACCAATGAAACAGAGTAAAGGACCCAGAAATAAAGCCACATGCTTTACAGTAAATTGATCTTCAACAAAGCTGGCAAAAACTTTTAATAGGGAGGGGACAACCTCTTTAATAAATTGTGCTTGGAAAATTGGATAGCAACATCTAGAACAATAAAACTGGACCTGTCTCTTCCATCATATACAAAAATCAACTAAAAGTGGATTAAAGACTTAAACATAAGACATGAAACTACAAAAATTCTAGAAGAAAATTTAGGGAAAAGTCTTCTGATTGTTGGTCTTGGTAAATACTTTTTCACAGACCTCACAAGCACAGGTTACAAAAACAAAAATAGACCAATAGGACAATTCAACCAAGCATCTGCATAGCAAAGGAAATAATCAACAGAATTAAGAGATAACCTGTTGAATGGGAGAAAATATTTGCAAAGTGCTCATCTAACAGTGGACTGTTATCCAGAATACACAAGGAGCTCAATCCAACAGAAAAAAATACCACATAATACCATTAAAATGTTGACAGAGAATACAAATAGATATTTCTCAAAAGAAGACATAGAGGTGGTCAAAAGTTATATAAGAAACTCTAAACATCACTAATCATAGAAGAAAGGCAAATCAAAACCACAATGAAATATTCTACCCCAGTCAGGATGGCTATTATTAAAAAGACAAAAAATAACTCATGGTTTGGATACAAAGGAAAGGTAACTCTTACTCACTGTTTGGTGGGAATGTAAACTAGTACAGCTACAATGGAAAATAGTATGAAGATTTCTCAAAAAACTAAAAATAGAATTACCATTTGATCCAGCAACCCCACTACTTTGAGTCTACTCAAAGGAAAAGAAATTAATATATCAAAGGCATACTTGCACTACTTGCGTGTTTATTGTAGCACTGTTCACAAGAGCAAAGATATGAAATCAACCTAAGTGTCCATTAATGAATGAAGAAAATGTAGTATATATATACACAATGGAATACTATTTAACCATAAAAATAATGAAATCATGTCATTTGCAGCAACATGGATGGAAATAGTGGTCATTGTCTGTATTAGTTTTTACACTGCTATAAAGAACCGCCCAAGACTGGGTAATTTACAAAAAAAAAAAAAAAAAGATTTAATCGACCCACAGTTTTGCAAGGCCATATCATTATCTTAAGTTAAATAAGCCAGGCACAGAAATATATTTCACATTCTCACTCATATGTGGGAACTAAAAACTTTGATCGCATGGAGGTAGATACTGGAAAGACAATAGAGACTGGGAAGGGTGAGTGGCGGGGAGGGAGAGAATGTAAAGAAGTGAGTTAAAGTTTACAGACACACAGTAAGCTAGAAGTAATAAATTCAATGTTTGATAGCAGAGTAGGGTGACAATTCTTAACAAAAATGTATTGTACTCAGGTGCTAGATACCCTAAATACCCTGACTTGATTATATACCTGCAACAATTTTTAGATTGTATAAATGGGAGAAAGTTCAAAAGCACTTCATGTATTTGAAAAAGCTTTTGCCCTATATATTCTCGTAGTAGTTTTACAATTTCTGGTTTTACATTTAGGTTTTTAATCCATTTTAAGTTGATTTTTGTATATGGTGTGAGATGAGGGTCTAATTTCATTATTTTGCATGTAATTATTCAGTTTTTCCAACATAATTTTTTGAAGAGACTTTTTCCCATTGTATATTCTTGGTGACTTGTTGAAGATCAATTGAACATATATGTTTCGATTTATTTCTGGACTCTCCATTTTGTTCCACAGGTACATATATATATATATATATATATATATATATATATATATATATCTGTTTTGATGCTAGAACTGTACTGTTCAGATTACTACAGCTTTGTAGTATATTTTGAAATCAGGTAGTGTGATACCTCTAGTTGTGTTCTTCTTGCTCAAGATTGCTTTGGTTGTTTGGGGTCTTTTGTCATTCCATATTAATTTTAGATTTTCTTCTGTTTTTTTAAGAAATGTGATTGGAATTTTGATAGGAATTTCATTGTAAGTATCTTGTATCTTTGGGTAATATGGACATTTTAACAGTATTAATTCTGATCCATGAACACAGGATACCTTTCCATTTATTTGTGTCTTCTTCAACTTCTTTTTATCAATGTTTACTAGTTTTCAGTATATAGATATTTCACCTCCTTGATTAAATTTATTACTATGTGTTCCATTTATTTTGATTTTATTGTGAAAATGACTGCTTGCTTAATTTTTTGGTCACTTGGAATTCCAGTAATATACTAAATAGAATTGGTAAGAACAAGTATTCTTTTTTTTTTTTTAATCTTAGAGAAAAAGCTTTCAGCTTGTCAACATTGAGTAGGATAATCTTTTTAAGATATAGTGCTGGAACAACTGGACATCCACATGTGGAAAGATGAGTCTAGACACAGACCTTATATCCTTTCCAAAAATTAACTCAAATTGAATCACAGACTTAAATGTAAAATGCGAAGTTGGCTGGGCACAGTGGCTCAGGCCTGTAATCCTGGCACTTTGGGAGGCCGAGGCAGGTGGATCACGAGGTCAGGAGTTTGAGACCAGCTTGGCCAACATGGTGAAACCCCGTCTCTACTAAAAAATACAAAAAATTAGCTGGGCATGGTGGCGCGCGGTTGTAGTCCCAGCTATCCAGGAGGCTGAGGCAGGGGAACAGCTTGAACCCAGGAGGCAGAGGTTGCAGTGAGCCAAGATCAAGCCACTGCACTCCAGCCTGCGGACAGGGCAAGACTCCGTCTCAAAAGAAAAAAAAAAAATGCAAAGTTGTAAAATGTCTGGAAGAAAACACAGGACAATATTTAGATGATCTTGGGTTTGGAGATGTCTTTTAGACTTTTAGAAGCTAATCTAAAAGAAGCTACACACGGCCGGGTGCTGTGGCTCACACCTGTAATCGCAGCACTTTGGGATGCTGAGGCAGGTGGATCACCTGAGGTCAGGAGTTCGAAACCAGCCTAACCAACATGGTGAAACCCCATCTCCACTAAAAACACAAAAAATTAGCCGGGCGTGGTGGCACGCGCCTGTAGTCCCAGCTACTCCGGAGGCTGAGGCAATAGAATGGTGTGAACCTGGGAGGCGGAGCTTGCAGTGAGCTGAGATCACACGACTGCACTCCAGCCTGGTGACAGAGCAAGACTCGGTCTCAAAAACAAACAAACAAAAAAGAAGCTACATATTATATGATTCCAACTATATGGCATCCCGGAAAGGCAAAATTATGGAGATGGTAAAGAGATCAGTGATTGCTGGTGGCTGGGGAGAGGAAGAAATGAATATATGGAGCACAGAGGGTTTCAGGGTCAGAAAAACTACTCCTTGTGTGATACTATAACGGTGGATACATGTCATTATATATTTATCCAAACCAATAGAATGTACAACACCAAGAGTGAACTCTATTGTAAACTATAGACATTGGGTTATATCGTTGTGTGCTATGGTCTAAATGTTTATCCCCACCACCACTAAATTTATATGTTGAAATCCTAACCTTCAAGGTGATAGTGTTAGAAGATGGGACCTTTTCGAAGTGGAGCCCTCATGATTGGGATTAACACCCTTATGATAGAGACCACAGAGGGCTGGCTAGTCCTTCTATACTGCCATGTGTGGTTACAGTAAAGAGATGATTGTCAATGAACCAAGAAGCGGGCCCTCAGCAGACACTAAATCTGCTGACACCTTGATTTTGACTTCCCAGTTTCCAAAACTATAAGAAATAAATTTCTTTTTTAATAAGCTACGCAGTTTATGGTATTTTGTTACAGCAGCCTGAAGAGAGTAAAAGGATGTAGAAATATAGGTTCAGTAACCATAACAAAAGTACCACTCTGTGGAAGATGTTAGTAATGTGAGAGGCTATGAATGAGGGGGCGAGGAGGTGGTATATGGGAAATGTCACTTTGTTCTGTTCAGTTTTGCTGTGAATCTAAAACTGTTCTAATAGATAAAGTTGAATACAATATTAAAACAACAACATGTTATTGTCTTTGTAACTATTCAATGACATTTAGGCAGGGCAGAGGCTATTGGACATTATATATATCCTTAAAGTCTCCCTTTATATATATACACACAGATATAAATATATAAGTATAGATAAAGATGAAGCCTAAAAACCTGGTTTAATTATGTTAAATTTCATTAGGGAATATGTAATTTTACCTCTCGCTTTTATTATAATGGTCTTGACTTGAGCTGGCCATGCACATTTTCACCATGCTGAATTTAAAATTGGGCTACTTTATAGAGTTTTGAACAAAATGCTGATTCCCCTGAGACTCTTTACAAGATTGGTCTGAATCATACGAATTGCCCTTAATCAATAAAGCAGCACTCATTTGACTGGCCCTGTAATGTGTAACCTTCTATTTCCAAATATGGTAAACATAGAGAAGCCATCCATGTGAGAAGGTTTGAGTGGGCTTTACTCCCATTTACCCTAGTATTGATTTCTATATATGGCAGGAAGGAGGAAAAAGGATGTTTTCATCCCTTCTCAGTTCTTATCCCTAAATTTTTATCTTACCAAGAACTCAAATGCTGTTTCCTTCTTTTTTTTTTTTTTTTTTTTTTTTGATTGAGTTTCGCTCTTGTCATTCAGGCTGGAGCATAATGGTGCAATCTTGGCTCACTGCAACCTCCAAATCCTGGGTTCAAGCAATTCTCCAGCCTCAGCCTCCTGAGTAGCTGGGATTACAGGCACCCACCACCACACCCAGCTAATTTTTGTTTTTTTCAGTACAGACGGGGTTTTGCCATATTGGTCAGGTTGGCCTCGAACTCCTGATCTCAGGTGATTCACCCGCCTCAGCTTCCCAAAGTGCTAGGATTATAGGTTTGAGCCACTGCAGCCAGCCAACTGTTTCTTTATGATTGAATGACAGCCATAACTAGGACAATTTACTTGGATGCTAACAGCTTGTGCAAAGATCTAGGAATGCAGATCTAGAAATATGAGGATTAGAGCCCTAATGACATGGGATAGGATGGACAGAGTCCAGAGCCAAACTTCTCCCAACTTAATGTATGTTAGTACAATCACTATGGAGAACAGTTTGGAGGTTCCTCAAAAAACTGAAAATTGAGCTAGCATATGATCAGGCAATCCCACTGCTGGGTATATATCCAAAGGAAAGGAAATTAGTATATTGAAAAGATACTTGCACTTCAATGTTTTTTTGCAGCACTATTTATAATAGCTAAGCTCTTTGGAAGCAACCTAAGTGTCCATCAGTAGATGAATGGATAAAAAAATGTGGTACATATGCCCTGGAGATCATTATGTTAAGTGAAATAAGCCAGGCACAGAAAGGCAAACATCATATTCTCACTTATTTGTGGGATCTAAAAATCATGAACTCACAGACGTAGAGAGTAGAACAATGGTTACCAGGGGCTGGGAAAGGGGAGAGCTGGATGGGGCGGGGAGGTGGGAATAGCTAATGGGTACAAAAAAATAGAATGAATGAGACTTACTATTTGATAGCACAATAGAGTGACTATAGTGAATAATAATTGCACATTTTAAAAAAGAGTATAATTGGACTGTTTGTAACTCAAAGGATAAATGCTTGAAGGGATGAACACCTCATTCTACATTATGTGCTTATTTCACATTGCGTGCCCATTTCCCAATATCTAATGTACCCCATAAATAATACCTAATATGTACCAACAGAAATTAAAATTATAGTAATAAAAAAAAAGAAAAAAAAGACTCATAACTCCCAAAACACACAGCTATGTTTGAAATATCCAATAAAGAGATGGAAGGGGCAGATAAGCTCTTCAATAAACATCACAAAATGACTCCATTCATTCATGAAGCAACCACAATGACAATCCAACTTCTGTAATTTGTTATATTTTCAAATCACAACTCAGGACCATTTTTCTTTCTTTCATGCTGTGATACAATACAGTGATTTTGTCCTCAAACAATAAAATGTAAAGCTAGCTTTACCTACATTTAGATAAATGTACTGACATAATGACTTCTTAACTTGCTGTTTATTTCACACTAACAATTTAATGACAATAAAAGAGATATTTTAATTAATATTAAATAAATACATAACCTTATAGACTATGTAAGGTTTTTATAGTTATTCTCATTTTTCCAGGAGCTGTTAACATTAAAAAGAAAATATAACAAAAGAAAACCCAGCCATTGAAGTCACAGGAACCTGGTTTTGAATTATGAATTTGTCACTTTCCAACTCTTTCATATATGAAAATTTGTCCTTCTTATGAATGTACATTTAAATAATCTGTATGATAAAGATAACATAATAATATTACAATATTGTGTTAAGAATTCAATACATTTCTAGAAAGTTAACTTTTTTTTTTCCTTTCTAGTCATCTCATAGAGGGCTCAACAATCTGATTTTTCCCTGAATAATTTACCAATTATTATTTTAAATTTGGAGAAAAATGTAAGTGTTTATATGTAGTCTTTATATTAAGGGGTAGTATTTTATCATTTACCATAAATTAATGAACTTATTTCCTTAAAAGGATATTGTAAATCCTGATAAACTTAAGCACACTTTCTTAAAATTGAGAAGTCATGAGGTAGAGAATATGCCCATGAAATTACCTAAGACTGTACATCTGAAACCAGGATTGTCAATGAAATTACATGTCTGGCTGAGAGTAATAGATGATTGGTGAGTGGTATTTCAGTTCTTTTCTGTATTCTACTGTTATCATAATGAACATTTGTTAGGTCTTTATACTTTATTTGGAATAAAATTACCATGCTCATTCATGTCTCAGAAATTCTCTGTGGTGTCCCTTGGGGTGAAAGAGATAGAATTATGTGATATGTGTAAACAGGGATTAATCTAATCTTAGGCAAATCCACACTTTTCAATGTGAGTGAGGTTTGCAGAGGATTATAAATATGATGAAGTTAGATACAGTTTGACATCTTGTTTTTTTCGAGCGTTAATTTTTTAAAAGCTTTTCAAAAATTACTTATTAATTTTTGGTATGCAAAATCACACAGAAAAAAATCAGTTGAACAACAAGTCAAGTTTACTTTGAGTTGAGTGTTAAAAATGTCTCTTACCTATTGGAATGGGAATTAGGTTTGATGTGATTCTAAAAGGCATCTCTATCTTCTTTGCAAAATGGCAATTGTCTTGCCTAGAGACATATGTTGAAACAATCCACATAACTTGGGACATCTTGTTCATTTTGATTCTCAGCACTGTTCATCACTCGACTGCACACCATTTATTTGGTGGCAGCCTATGAACTCTAAAGTAAATGAGTCTGGTTGCAGGGGTGGAGGGGGTAGAATAGAGGAGAGAAGGCTAACATACATCATGTGGCTGGAAATTATATAATAGGAAATTACAAGCCATCACACTGAGGTTTAAGCTTTAGCTATTTCTGTATAAAAAAAAATAGTTTGGGGAGATTGGACTTTATCCAAAATCAATTTACAGCTATCAATTTAAAAAAAAATCTTCACAGAGGGAGACAAGGATTTGACACCTCTGTTAGAGCTAAACTTCTGAGACTATCAGGGATCAACACGTCAGTTTAATGAAGAATAAAAAAATCCAATCAATGCAACATCCAAGGTCAAGGTATGGGATGAAATAGAGTAAGTTAGGGTTTTCTTTTAGAAGGCTAATAGCAAAGTAGTGTTAACTCCTGGGATGTTGATAGGTATTAGAACCTGGATTATATGAAAGAAAAGGCCGGGCGCGGTGGCTCATGCCTGTAATCCCAGCACTTTGGGAGGCCGAGGCGGGTGGATCACGAGGTCAGGAGGTCGAGACCATCCTGGCTAATACGGTGAAACCCCGTCTCTACTAAAAATACAAAAAAAAAAATTAGCCGGGCGTGGTAGCGGGCGCCTGTAGTCCCAGCTACTCGGGAGGTTGAGGCAGGAGAATGGCATGAACCCGGGAGGGGGAGCTTGCAGTGAGCCAAGATAGCGCCACTGCAGTCCAGCCTGGGCGAAAGAGCGAGACTCCGCCTCAAAAAAAAAAAAAAAAAAAAAAAAAAAAAAAAAAAAGATGATATAATTAAAACGATAGAAATCATATGTTTTCAATATCTAGGGTAAAAGAGTAAAAACATTTGAAGTTATTAAAGGTATTGACTGGTCAAAGAGTAGAGGGAAAGGCCATAAAAGGTTATAGTTTCCCTAGAGCCATAAAATCAGAATAGAGAAATAGAGAAGCAACACTACATGTGCAGTATAAATGGATTCAGCTGTCCATGACTATGACTATGAGCTGTTGGTGATTAGAATCAAGACTATTCTATCACAGCTGGAGCCATTAGAATGGTCTTGGGTGGGATTTAAAATGGGGGAAAAATTCTGCATTTGAATCTCAAGTCTGTCTTTCAAATTACAGAAAGTCCTTAGAGGCTTACTACCCAAATAAAATTGTACAAACTAGAAAAGAAAACATGAGTTTAACTACAGGTGTCCTAAAATGATTACACTCACTAAATCAATATTTAGGTGTAATTGTAAAGGAACAAATTGAACGGCTCTTGAATGGTACTGTAAGAGTCTAAAGCTCTAAATTGAAGAATGTGGTTTTGGAAAAAATTTCAGAAAATAGCATTTTTATGTGTTTGTAATTTTACAAAAGAAATGTAATAAAGCTATTTAGAGTATGAATTCAGTAAGGAGTTAAACCTTTCATAATGAACCTAAAATCACTCTGGTTTCAGTAATTTAAAGATATTCTCTATATGGTTTATTAAAACACTTTCCTTAATTAGTCACTACTTAACCTTCACTATATCCTAAGTATCTCATTCTTTAGCTCTATAAAAACTGACATCATACCTATGTGGCTATTTTGGCTGTATTCTAAATGGATTTTTCCTTTCATTTTATAGGTATCCTAAATTTGGGACCATTATTCTCTTGATTTCATTACTTTAGCAGGTGCTATGCCCAGGTTTTGGCTATCTAGCTTTGTTCAGGGCAGGTTTTCAGAAGCAGGAGGGAAAAAAGTAGTTTAATGCAGACCAGGCACCTGCTGTCAAATAAAATCAACATGGAATAAATCATCCCTGCCTGGGAGGAAAAATTTTAACTTTCCCTTGGCTGTCTGCAGAGCATAGCACAGCACCTGAGGCATCATTATTGGACTGCTTTTTTCAAAGGGCGCTATTGCCCTTTGATATCTAATGCCAAAACATTTATGCCATATCTGGGATTTGTAAGACTTACTTTGGATACTGGTTGGTGTGACTATGTTTGTGCTTATTTTATTATTATTTTCCTCTTACCCATCATTTCACATTTTTCACTAAGTTTAATGACACATTTTTAGCTACACAAATTACATGTATATCAAGATTTTAAAAAATAAGTAGTAATGTGTTTTGCTAAGAAGATTTCATGAAAGTCACGTGGTTCATAAAATGAGAAAACTGTATGAGCCAGTTGGCAAAAATATACTCATTTCAAAATGTATGGAAAATAACTTGTTCACCAGGATAGATTCTTATCCCTTTTATTGAACCACTTAACATGTAGTGATAATCATTCCATTTTTCAATGGGCACCTACTATGTAAAACCCTTTTCCAGGCACAATGAGATTTAAGATGAAGAGTAAAAGTCTAACCCACCCCCTAGATATTTATAATACAATGTGATCAGGAAAAATAATATACGCATATTCATATGTGAATTTGGAGACAAATAATGTAAAGGCTATGATCCAAAGTTTCTCAAAGTTTGTTTCTCAAATTGCAGCACCAGCATCACCTGGGAGCTTATTAAAAATGCATATTCTCAAGTTGCATCTCAAACCTACTGATTCAGAAAGTAGAGGATGGGGCCCAGAAATCTGTGTTCTAACAAGACCTCAGGTGACTCCGACGCATGAATTAGTTTGAGAATTGCTGTGCAATGCAGTTATAAACAAGGTGTTCAAGAAGTAACACAGAGTTGTTTTCTTTTTATCGAGAGGGAGGTATTAGTCCATTTTCGCACTGCTATAAAGAACTACCTGAGATTGGGTAATTTATAAAGAAAAGAAGTTTAATTGACTCACTATCCTGTATGGTTGTGGAGGCCTCTGGAAAGTTATAATCATGGTGGAAGGCAAAGGAGAAGCCAGGCACGTCTTATGTGTTGGCAGGAGAGAGAGAGAGAGAGAGAGAGAGGGGAACCACTACGCACTTTTTTTTTTTTTGAGATGAGGTTTCACTCTGTCACCCAGGCTGGAGTGCAGTGGTGTGATCTCGGCTCACTGTGACCTCTGCCTGCTGGGTTGAAGTGATTCTTATGTCTCAACCTTCCAAATAGCTGGGATTATAGGTGTGTGGCGCCATGCCTAGCTAATTTTTGTATATATATATATATATATATATTTTTTTTTTTTTTTTACTAGTGACAGTTTCATCATGTTGGCCAGGCTGGTCTTGAACTCCTTACCTCAAGCGATCCACCTGCCTTGGTCTCCCAAAGTTCTGGGCTTACAGATGTGAGCCACTTTGCCTGGCCCTGCCACACACTTTTAAGCCATCAGATCTCATGAGAACCCATTCATGAGACAGCACTAGGGGAATGGTGCTAAATCATTAGAAACCACCCTCATGATCCAATGACTTCCACCAGACCCCACCTTCAATACATGGGGATTACAATTTGAGATAAGATTTGGGTAGGGACAAAGAGCCAGACAGTATCACAGACTTTCAAGGGAAATTAAGAAAGGAATGAATATCTATTGAATGCTTCCTATGTGCCAGAGCAATTGTTTTATTATTATAGCAATCTATAAAGTTACTTTCAATTTACAGAAGAGAAAAGTATCACAGACTTTAATAAAATTGCCCAAGGTCACACACCTAACTCTTGATCAAGAAAGGAGCTGAAACTATGTCTATTCAAAACTCAGTGAGAAGAGATACAAGAGATACAAGAAGGATGGTTTCACTGAAATATAGTTTCACCAGCCTCATAGGGACTGTGGTATTCATAATTCTAAGATGGACCCCAAGATTCTTAGCCTCTGCTAATATACATACATTCTCCCAGTGGTTCAAACAATATCTAGGCACTGCTATAAAGGGATTTTAGAGATGTAACTAGGCCTAAATCAGTTTACATTAACATAGGGATATTATCTGGGCAAGCTGACTAATCCCAACAGATCTTTACATCTCGGTTAAGAAGTCAGAAAAAGATGAAATCAGAAATTGGAAGCATGAAGACTCAATGCAGTGTTGCTGGTTTGAAGACAAAGAAGATTATTTGGCAAGAAATGGAGGTGGTCTCTAGTAGCTGAGAGTGGTCCACTGTTGGTAGCCAGCAAGAACTGGGAAATTCATTCATACAGTCACACAAAAATACATAAATTATGTCTACAACTGGTTAACTTGGAAGAAAACCCTGATCCTCAGATGGGAATAATAGCTCCAGCTGAAATCATGATTTAAGCCTGACAAGACCCTGAGCAGAGGGCCCACCTACTTTACCTGGGCTCCTGACCCTCAAAAAGAATGAGGTAGTAAGTTTTTGATGTTTTAGGCCACATGGCTTATAGTCATTTGTTAGGTAGTAATATAAAACAAATACAGATTTTGGTATGAAAAGTGGTGTGCTGCTAGAATAAATAATTAAAATATGTGGAGTACATACTTGGAACTGGATAGGGGGGAGAGAATGGAAGAATTCTGAGGCATATGGTAGAGGAAGCCTATATTCCCTTGAACAGTTAGAAGAAATGTGAACATGAAAGACACTAACGGTGAAGGCTTAGAAGGAAATGAAGAGCATGATAGAGAAATCCCAACTGGCTTTGGACAGATTGCAGGTGGAAATCTTGAACTTAAGGATTCTGATGGTGATGCTCACAAGGAAGTTATGAGTATGTTACTGGAAAGTGAAGGAAGGGAGATCCTTGTTAGGTAGTGGCAGAATGTAGAGCAAAACTATATTCTGCAGCTATCTGGAAAGCAGAACTTTTAAGTAATAAATGCAGCTGTATAGATAAGGAAGTTTCAAGCAAGGTGCAAAAGGTTTTTCTCATTTCTTCTTGTCACTTATGGTAAAATTTGAGAGGAGAGACAAAAATTACAGAAAAAACACATTAAACAAAATCAATTGTTAAGCAAGTGTCCCCTGCAGGAAAAGATATAGTAGAGGGGTTAGCCAGATGCTGTGTGATACACATACATAGGCAGAACACTGGAGCACATCCTGAATCTGAAAGAGGGAAAGATATTCCCACACAAGGTCATAAGTCCAGTACAGGATGTGAGGACTCTATCTCTTGGTTGAGTTCCAAGCTCAACTCCTATTCTTATACGGCCGAAAGAGGGTCCAAAGACTGAAACACATCAGACTGCCTTCCCAAATTAAACAAGGATCTGATGATTTGGGAAGTGTGTAGCCTATCCATACGATGGAAGATTCTAAAATTAAGATATTGCTTCCAAAATATGGCATAGAGTAAAAGACAAGGCTGTGGCCATATAATTGTTTGCTAAAACCTTAGAAAGAAAAAAAAGTCAGTCACAGGAAAGGATATTTTAAAAGATTAAGAGTATGCCTTACAGATCCTCTCAAACAGACTAGATCAACTATAGGAAGCTTAAGAGAGTTGGCTCCTGACCATTGCAGCAGGAGCACAAAATAAAAAGAAAAGGGGGGTGGGGGTAATCTCCAGAAGATGATTTGTAGCTGTGGCTTTTGTTTAATAGAGGGAAATCAGGAAATCCAGCACAATTCCCAGAAGATTGATATATTTCTTGAGAAAATTATATCAACAAAAATACATCCAGATTGGATTGAAAAGGACAGAGAAAGTAGGAAATGAAAAGAAGCTACCATATATCTGAAATTCCACTGTGTAGAAGCAGGCTGATGAAACTGCTTAATTGCAAATGCTTGCCATCTTTAATGACTACAGAAGGATGACTCAGAATGTGAAATCAAGAGCCCCGATTATGACGCTGAGAGCCATAAAAGATTGGTCCCAGGCCTTGAAGCTGGATCAAGGAACTCTGGCCTAACTGGATTTCAAAATTGCTTTGGCCCAGCGACTCCTTTTACTTTGCACTTTTATCTTTTTTGAAATAGAATGTCTATAACTTTAACCTATGCCAGTTCCACTGTTGTTGCAAGGAAACATAATTTAGGCGCATGATTTTATCTTCAGTTTCATAGGTCCACAGATACAAAGAAAATGTGACCCAGGATGGATTATAACTTGGGGTCTGATCAGTCCTAATTTCGAGCATTTAAATGTTAAATGGTGAAATTTAGATTTAATAAATGATGAAATGTTAGACTTGAGCTGCCACTATAATGGAATGAGATTCTTGGAAAGCTTAGGAAAGGATGAGTGTATTTTGCATTTGGGAGATACATGAATCCTTTTGGGAACAGAGGACAGACTGTGTTAGGCAGAATTTTAAGTGACCTCAGAGACTTCTGGACTCTGGTGTACACATGCCTTCTCCCATTATTCAATCAAATATTCATCTAGCTACTGCTGTGAAGGGATTTTTCATACATAATTAAGAACCTAAATAGTTTAGTTTTCTTCTAAACTACATGGCAAAGACAAAAGAGTATTTTTAAGTAGATTATTTGTTGAATTAAAGTTGTTTTGAATAACAAAGTTAAATAATTGATATAAAGTGACCACTGTTCTCCTAAATTAAACATTATTTGCTTTCTTTTATGTAGTCCTAGAATTATCATGTAAATTACTACACTTCAAAAGAATCCCTCAATTTGTCAAATGATAAGATAATCATTACCTCTGATTATTCTTTTGTCTGAAGAGACTGATGTGCCCCCCATTCACTTCTAGGTCACCAGTATTAATCTCAGATGCCTTGTTTTTTCTATTTTTTTCTTTTTTCTGTTCCTTTTTGTTTTACGTAGTTGTCCTTGGAATTTACTTTGAGCCCAGTTATTTTAACTTAATCTATAGTTTCTGAAAATAATGTTACATTTCCATAGATTCTATTTTAAACACTTTTATGGTATATCTTTATTTATATAAACAATGTAGACATTTTATTTTAGACTATCTTTGGTGTGTCAGAACTTTTGGGCATTCATTAGAATAGACATGTACTCAGTTTCTCTGGGTATTTGTGGTAGTCAGTGCTAATAAAAGGGCTCTTAGGTAATAAAAATTTCACTTTTCTGGGTATCACAGCGATACAGTCCAGGCCCATATCATACATAAACCTGGTGCCAGCAAAAGAATAAGAGCTAATTGTTCTGAATGGAACCATAAAGTCTGTCACCACATGAATTGGTGACCGGATTTGTTCTGCTGAAAGATCCATCAGTGAATTGGACTATCAATTTAAATTTGACTGAATTCAAACCAGATGACCTTTATAAAAGCCTCATGGGCACTATTGGGGAGGAAAATGAAAGAGTAGTATAGAACTTCAACTGCCACATTATATATAATAATGATTTTAACTACTTTATTCTAAGTACCAAATTCCAGATTGTTGTACACTCCTTTGAATATATGGCTGAGAACTTCATTTTAGAAAAGATATATAGTCCTCAATATTACAAGGTGAAACTAATTTTCCAAACAGAACTCACCTAAAAAGGGTTACTATTTCAAGCTGAACGCTGCTTCTTCCTTTGCTTTGACTTTTCTCTGTGAAGTTGAAGTTATTTAAACTTCACTATATGTTGGTAATGCTAAGATTGATTCCATTTCATTTAGTGATCCTTATTTTGGAATAACCTTGATTTTTTTCTGCAACATGAATGGGGTATTTGCAATTTCTGAGATAAGGAATAGTTCAAATGAGAGCAGGAGTGAGAAAGGTCTAAGATAATTTAATTAACAAATATTTATTCCTAACCAAGTTCACCAGCTGAAATAGAACTAATAGCTATTGATATTCTAAACTTATTCATAATCTTACCAAATGGACATTATCGAAATTGTATGGGTTTTACCTCCACAATATTCTTTGCTTTGGACACATCATTACTTTATTAATTGTCCTTTTGCTGTATATAATGTATGCATGGGTACACATATATGCACATGCATTCTATTTGTCATGCAGACTCTCTAAAGCAACCCAAGAAATGTCAGCAGACCTCTTGGAGGCAGGAAGTGAGACTCATTTCAATTTCAAACTACATTAATTCTGAATGAAATCAAAGCTATTCTCACATTTATTATGGCAACCTGGTACAAGTGAAAAATTGCAGAATTTTAATAAAGCCATTTCCATTGGTTTCCTTACATTCCTGCAAACTCATAAATCAATTTCTGTCTGTCAGCCTTTACAAATTTATCAGTTCTTATGAGTAAATGTGACAGCCAAATACTATTTAAATCTATAAAGCTATATCTCCGTTAGTGAGCTTAATAAAGTGTTGGCCTCAAAGATGCCCTCTTTGTTATTTAGAGTTTATTTATTTCTAGCTCATTTAAACTATCTGAAGCAACAGGAAATATTTTACCCAGAGCAACAAAAACAACAAAGATTAAGTCAAAAGTCTATGTTTCTTTAACGGTCGAGTACAAAATAAAATTAAATTGAAAATCAAGTTAAAGTAAGAAAAGCAAAATGCTTTATTCAATTTTTTAAAAGAAGGAAAAAAAAAACCTATGCATGTGAATTCTACTGTAAAAAAATACCTCTTAGTATCTTTGAAATTTACTCTTTAGATCCTTAACACCTTTGCATACACATGGTAAACATTAATTTCTGGGTAATAAAAACGTGATTTAATGCCACATTCACAGCTTTATGCATATTCCAAATGTCTCAGCAGACTAATTAGAAGTATCACATTTTATGGAATGAGCATTCCTCCTTATTTTCTTGGTCTCTAACTACTGTGTAAAATTTAAATAAATGAGGTATGTCTACAGCAGAGAGAAAGGTGGAGAAAATGCTAAGTAGAACTGTAGTTAGGCTAATAAGGTGAATGTTTTGGGTCTATAATTTTTGCACCAACAAAATTTCTTTAGAAGGGTCACAGTCAGAAAGTGAAGATAATCAGACAAGTAAGATTTCTGAACATTACAGAATTTATGACATTATCCAAAGCAGTAACTCCTCAGGCCAGTTGAGTAGATGTTAAGAAACAGTCAATAGTCCTAATTTGTGTCTATTATTTCTTACCGCCAGTCAGGTGGCTTTGTAATCGAAATGCTCAGTAACAGTTTTCTACCTAAATTCTAATGATGCCCTTTATAATTCTCTTTTTAATGCAGTTCCTGAACTTTAGAAAGGTTGTTCACTGCCAAATGTCAGTTCATTGTGAAGTGCTGTATTGGAAAACCTCTTGGTTTTTAAAAAAGATGAAGTATTGTTCATTATGCCTGTTGAAAATTGCGTTGTCCAATCATATGCTAAATTGTTGATCAGTTGTCTCCTATCAAATAACAGGTAGAAAAAGATTAATAACTTATTTTCTAATTTAACAAATATGCCATATGTAGAATATTTGAAAATAATATTTTAAAAGAAAATGCACAATTTATTAAATTACAAAAGCTTATCATAAAAACTTTATGGTCACTTAATTTGTGAACTCTAGTAAAGAATTATTATCGGCCGGGCGCGGTGGCTCACGCCTGTAATCCCAGCACTTTGGGAGGCCGAGGCGGGCGGATCACGAGGTCAGGAGATCGAGACCATCCTGGCTAACACAGTGAAACCCTGTCCCTACTAAAAAAAAATACAAAAAATTAGCCGGGCGTGGTGGCGGGCGCCTGTAGTCCCAGCTACGCGGGAGGCTGAGGCAGGAGAATGGCGTGAACCCGGGAGGCGGAGCTTGCAGTGAGCCGAGATCGCGCCACTGCACTCCAGCCTGGGCGACAGAGCGAGACTCCGTCTCAAAAAAAAAAAAAAAAAAAAAAAAGAATTATTATCATAGAATCAACATTAAAATGATCAGGTAAAATTTATCATCATCACTTTCCATCCAATTCATACCTTCTGGAAACAATTTTCTCCTTCTCTATTTTGGAATCAAAGATCTTTTTGCTCATCCTGCTTTTTTGATTGATTGTTAAAAACATGTGAACCCAGAGTTTCTGAGATATACAAGTTAATAATTAAATTTTAATTTTTAATAAAAAGAACAAAAAAAACACAGAATTTTTCAGAATAAAAAAATTATTTTTATTCAATTTGTTATTTAAAAGTTGGATGGCAATTGGACAACTTCAAAACTATGTCCCACAATGAGCAAATATAGTTTATAGTTTAAATTTAGTGGGAGAGACTGAAAAATGCGTGTATTTTTGACATCTGGATATTGATTAAGATCCCTAAAACTAGAAGATCAAAATGAAAAGCCAACTAAAATTTTATTTATCCTATTATGGAGGAAGTTTAATATAATTTATTCTGTTTATACCTATTTAACTGATATGTTAATTTACAAACATACTGAACAAAGGTACATGTGTCTCTTCTTGGGATTTGCAGCTTCGGGAGATTAAGAATTTTAGATTTGCTTTTCTTACGGAGCTCTGTCAGAAGTCGTTTACGGGTAAATTATTCTGATTAGGACTAGACGGTTTCTCAGGAATGCCATAAAATAAATCTAAATGTCTCAGCTGTGTTTCTGGTCCAGCAACACCCTCATTAAAGAAACACCACACAATTGCTATGTTGGCAGCCTTGATTTTAAACACCACTCTAGGTTGCATGTAAAAGAGAATAAATTGCCTTCTTATTCTTCTAAAAGTCCATAGTGCTTCTAATTTAGTATTGAGAGGCACTCTGAGAACAATGTCCAGAAGCATAAACTACTTCTCCCATAAGGGTATGATACCTGTGAAACAGATGTCATTAACCACAACTCTCAATTTTTCATGTTTGACAGGCAAAGCCAAATATTTTAGGAATTATGTAACCACTCTTAATAAGTGATAAGTAAAAATACTCCCAAGTTAAATTTCATTTCCAGTTTCAGAGGACTTCATTATCCTTAGAAAAATCAATAATGAGAATATGAGAGAAAAAGAAAACTGAATTTGAAAGCTCAAGACACTAAAAAATTAAGATTTCAGTGGGGCTTCAGTCATGTCATATATCAATTACAATATTTTTCTGTGGGCTGATTCCAAAATACAGACTCTCTAGCCTATGTATTTAACTGAGACGATCCCTTAGGGTTTGAAAATATGAGAAACTGGCTCTGTCAGAATGCAGACTGCTTAGAGGTAAGTGTTCAGTATCAAATCTGCTCTTATTTTTAAAATGTGGCTTTTGGAATAGTTGTTTACCGCTTATTATGATGTTGCCAAGTGTCATTTGTGCTGAACTGCTTTAAAAATATGAAGAATTGTATGTCTCAGAGCTAAGAAAAAATACTGGATGTGAATAAAATACTTTGCCCTAAAATCCCATTATGAAAAATGGACAAATTTTGATTACCTATGCACATGCCATGGATTCACATGATAAAGGACAGAAAACAAACATAGTTTCTTTGCATCATCATAAGATAATCCACAAGTTACGTGGATTTGTATAAAATTTTATTTTAGTAAATTGACCTCACTGACTTTATTCTCCTTATCATGATGACAGAATCATTGAACTGATTGAAATATTTGACAATACATGCTTTTAGCATTTTGATTCTTTGTTCAGATGAGGAAGAAAATGTTCAATTCAGTTTAATGTACATTTAATGAGCACTTACTCTGTTGCAGTCACTATATCAGACACTGAGATGCATAATGAATAAACCAGAGACTTTATGTACTCATCTAGTTATTGCATGTTCAACTCTTATGGACTTTCCAACTAAGAACAATAACAACAAAAATCAAAACAAATTAATCAAAACAAAAATCTTCAAAAGTCATCCCAAACATAAAATAATTGAGTTTCAACACAAATATTTCCTTTTCTTTCTCCCACCATCTTTTCACTGTAATTCTCACTGTATAAATAAAATTGCTTAAAAGTTTTCCAGTCGAGAAACAGAAGCAATGAAAATTAGGTAATTTATTCAGTGTTTCCAGAAGCCACTTAAAATTAGCAGGTGTGGGAGAAGAAATACAGATCTCTGGCTTTGTATTGAATAGAAGAATTGAATTAAAAGACTATGCCCTAAATCTGGCTCCAAAGCCTCCCATTTTTGTAATTTGGTACAGTTGTGTGACTTTGGAAAAGTCACTTAAATTTGTAGCGCCTTAACCAATTCACCTGTAAAATGACCTATAATACCTTTCCTTTCTAACTTACAAGGTCAAAATGCTGATTAAATGAAATGGTATACATACGGAAACACAATTCAATATTCTCAGTTTTGTAATTAATAGATATTTAATGCAAAATCGCTTGCAGAAATTAAAGGTTTCTCATATTAAGAAATGCCAAACATTCTGAATTGTCAAAAAATGGGCACTGCCAGGTGCAGTGGCTCATGCCTGTAATATAAGTGGCTTTGAGACTCTGAGGCAGGAGGATCATTTGAGGCCAGGGGTTTGAGAGAAGCCTGGGAAACATAGTGAGAACCCCAGCTCTACAAAGTTTTTTTAAAAAATTAGCTGGGCATGATGATGCACATCTGTAGTTTCAGCTACTCAGGAGGCTGAGGCAGGAGGATCACTTGAGCCCAGGAGTTGGAGGCTGCAGTGAGCTATAATTATGGCACTGCACTCCAGCCTCAGTGACAGAACAAGACCCTGTCTCAAAAAAAGAGGTGGGACACCAGATGAAGTTATTAAATTTAATAGATATGGTAGTTAAAGTGATATTTTCACTTATCCATGTTCAAAAACCAATTTTCTGGGTTTGTTTTTGTTTGTTTCTTTTTATAACAAAGGCTTATACTCTTAGTTAAAGCCCCTTTTGGGATACGCTATATTAATGCTCTGAATAACACTCTGAAGATTTTTTATAAGTTTCAAGAGCTGATATTTTGAAAATGTCTATTAGAATGACTAGTCATTCTACAACCTGGTGGACAAAGTAATACATCCAGCAATAGAAGTAAACCCTGCAAATGAAATGGTCTTTCAAAGATGCCAAAGCATTATTGGTGCCCTTATGGAGATGACAGGAAGCCAAAGCTGAACAGCATATTTTAATCACTTGATTTAATTCAATTATCACTGTAGCTATTATAAGAAAACGATTTCCAATTCTGCGAAGAAAGGCATTGGTAGCTTGATGGGGATGGCATTGAATCTGTAAATTACCTTGGGCAGTATGGCCATTTTCACGATATTGATTCTTCCTACCCAGGAGCATGGAATGTTCTTCCATTTGTTTGTATCCTCTTTTATTTCATTGAGCAGTATGGAACCAAAAAAGAGCCCGCATTGCCAAGTCAATCCTAAGCCAAAAGAACAAAGCTGGAGGCATCACACTACCTGACTTCAAACTATACTACAAGGCTACAGTAACCAAAACAGCATGGTACTGGTACCAAAACAGAGATATAGACCAATGAAACAGAACAGAGCCCTCAGAAATAACGCCGCGTATCTACAGCTATCTGATCTTTGACAAACCTGAGAAAAACAAACAATGGGGAAAGGATTCCCTATTTAATAAACGGTGCTGGGAAAACTGGCTAGCCATATGTAGAAAGCTGAAACTGGATCCCTTCCTTAAACCTTATACAAAAATCAGTTCAAGATGGATTAAAGACTTAAACATTAGACCTAAAACCATAAAAACCCTAGAAGAAAACCTAGGCATTACCATTCAGGACATAGGCGTGGGCAAGGACTTCATGTCTAAAACACCAAAAGCAATGGCAACAAAAGACAGAATTGACAAATGGGATCTAATTAAACTAAAGAGCTTCTGTACAGCAAAAGAAACTACCATCAGAGTGAACAGGCAATCTACAAAATGGGAGACAATTTTCACAACCTACTCATCTGACAAAGGGCTAATATCCAGAATCTACAATGAACTCAAACAAATTTACAAGAAAAAAAAACCCCATCAAAAAGTGGGCAAAGGACACGAACAGACACTTCTCAAAAGAAGACATTTATGCAGCCAAAAAACACATGAAAATATGCTCATCATCACTGGCCATCAGAGAAATGCAAATCAAAACCACAATGAGATACCATCTCACACCAGTTAGAATGGCAATCATTAAAAAGTCAGGAAACCACAGGTGCTGGAGAGGATGTGGAAAAACAGGAACACTTTTACACTGTTGGTGGGACTGTAAACTAGTTCAACCATTGTGGAAGTCAGTGTGGTGATTCCTCAGTGATCTAGAACTGGAAATACCATTTGACCCAGCCATCCCATTACTGGGTATATACCCAAAGGACTATAAATCATGCTGCTATAAAGACACATGCACACGTATGTTTATTGCGGCATTATTCACGATAGCAAAGACTTGGAACCAACCCAAATGTCCAACAATGATAGACTGGATTAAGAAAATGTGGCACATATACACCATGGAATACTATGCAGCCATAAAAAATGATGAGTTCATGTCCTTTGTAGGGACATGGATGAAATTGGAAATCATCATTCTCAGTAAACTATCACAAGAACAAAAAACCAAACACCGCATATTCTCATTCATAGGTGGGAATTGAACAATGAGATCACATGGACACAGGAAGGGGAATATCACACTCTGGGGACTGTTGTGGGGTGTGGGGAGGGGGGAGGGATAGCATTGGGAGATATACCTAATGCTAGCTGACGAGATAGTGGGTGCAGCGCACCAGCATGGCACATGTATACATATGTAACTAACCTGCACAATGTGCACATGTACCCTAAAACTTAAAGTATAATAATACAAATAAATAAATTTA
Source organism: Gorilla gorilla gorilla (assembly GCF_029281585.2). Taxonomy (NCBI): domain Eukaryota; kingdom Metazoa; phylum Chordata; class Mammalia; order Primates; family Hominidae; genus Gorilla; species Gorilla gorilla. The sequence continues at coordinate 107,806,973 of NC_073228.2, forward strand.
AAAAAAAAAACAATAGAAATCTAAAAAAAAAAAAGAAAACGATTTATACTACCTAAGTAATAAATATATATATGAGAGTTGCTTGGCAGATCAATGGAAGAACGACATTTACTAAAAACTGAATTCTTATGGTTTTAGAGGTAACAAACTTTGTAAGGTCTGAGCCAATACATACTTTCCATATTATATGAAATGATTATCCCTATAGACACTTTGATTTATTCTTAAAATTGATGTAGCTAATTTGGAATTTGATTATCTTTATCTTTAGACAGGGAACAGTGTCCATTTATTCTGAAGGTCGGGATGCAGCTTTTGGACACTTTTTGATAGTTTAGAACAAAGCAAAGGGAGTTGCTGCATCTGCCTGTCTATCTGTGTCCCCCAAAAGAATTTGCAAAGCAGCTGAAGACAAACTGTCATCAGTAAGGGAAAGAAATTTCACAGATTAGAAAAAAAAAAAACTTATCAGGATTTGAGTCTAAGGGTCAACTGATGTTTGATTTATGAATCTTGTTTGGGAAATACTAAAGGAGTGAGTTCATGTGAAAACATCTATCCTGAACTTTTCTTTCAAGATATGTCAATGGGATTTTTAGACAATGAATAAAAAGAAAAAGAAAGATCAGAAAAGGTCACATTTATTTTGGGTCTGGGAGATTGTGCTTTTATCAGAAAAGAGGAATTTCGACAAAAATTAACAGCAATAACAAAAAAAATTTCTGATTTGACAGCGAGGTTCCTGCACATGAGGTTGCAATGTCTGAGTGGGGGCGATTTGCTAACATGAAGGAATACTTTTCCAGACAATTGGTTAGAGGGTGCAGGTGGCAGGTGTGGTAAAGGTGTCAGCTGAATATTAATTGGCCACATAATTGGATACCACTTGTTCTCTTTCAAACATAAGCTTGAAGATGTTTCTTTTTCAAACACGAGACCAGAAGGTGACACTTAAAACCTCTACATTCAGAACAGCTCAGTAGTTTTTAAAATTCTTCAAAATGGCCAATGTTGTTTCCTCTACTTAAATGCCCAGAACTTCTAGCTAGATTTATTTACCTATTTACTACTTAAAATAATTAAACTTTTAGTGCTAAAGAACAACTACAGCAATAACATTGAATAAAATGCCTACTTTTTATTTTTGGATTTTTATATATTTGGTTTATTTTATAGCCTGCAACACAATCTAGTAAGATGGAAAGAGCAATAATTTTGGAGTCATAAAACCAGACTTGGAAACTTTGCTCTAGCACTAAAAAGATACTGGATTTTTTGAAGATTACAGAATCAAAGTGCTAGCTTCTTCATCTATAAGATGGCAACAATAAAGTTAAGTGCTTTTTAGAAGAACATGAATTAAATAAAACAATTTCTGAATTTTCTGGACCATTGCCCACCAAACAAAAATTGTCCAATGAGTGTTCAATTCTCTTCTTCCATAGGAAATGAGACACATCTGATATTAGCTACCTATTACACTTATTGGACATTTCTTTTTACCGTTACATGGGTATAAGATAAATCTATTCCATCTCTTTTGCTTTCAGTTCTATTCAGCCAATTGAAAGTGTTCTCTCAAAATTTAATATAATTCCAAGGATAAGAGTTTTGTATTCTACTTCTCCTTCTTTGACTATATGCTTACTTTTAGATAGAAACAGAAGAAATTGTTTATTATGATACGTATTGTAAATCTATACAGTATTGTTTTGACACAATTTTCTAATGCTTCTTAAAAAGTTAACAGCTGCAGACAAGAGAACTGCATCTCACAGTTTAACTTTACAGCATCACAAGACAGCATATGTGCTCATCCACAGTGTGGCAAACTTGTCCACAGTTCCTCAAAGAGCAGATAAGTTTTTCATGGTAGAAGAAAAACATGTCGTCTTGGGAATAAAACAATTATAATCTCTCTGTTTGATTTTTGTTCTGTTTTCTAGAGAGCTTTAAGTGTTATTTTATTTTCTGATGAACCCAAGGAGAGCAATTAAAGATTTTGTCTCCATTTTTCAAGACCTGTGACTTGATATTGTAAAAGGACCCAACTTTGTTAAAATCCAAAGATAATAGTGAGCTTTAATAAGCAATAAATAAGAATCAAATATTGATGATGAGGATGCAGTGCCGCTAATTACAAAGCTATAGGCTACAGAGAAAAACAAAACCTTAAGTTCTAGCTATAGTTTCATTCAGCAAATCATCTTGGGAAAGTGATTGAACCACTTTATGTCTTGGGTTCCTCAACCATAAAACAGAAACAGTAGAGACGCAGGCAGGCTGGCCAGCCCTAAAATTGGGCCTTAGTCTGGGAGGATTCTTGGGTAAATTAGTGGTGTTAAAATAGCAATCTTTTATTGAACTGAAGCTTCTCCTTTGTGGAGCGAGACTAACATGTAGGCAGCATGTCAGAGCCTTATTTTGGGGCTGTTGGCAACTGTATTTAAATCCACTTATGCTCCCTTTTGATTAATGCAAAATCAGGCACATGTTACTGCAAATTGAGGGGTGAGTTGTTTAGAACTTTGTAGGAAAGGGGCAGTAACTTCCAGGTCATTGCCATGGAAAGTGCCAGTAGCTTCCAGGTCATTGCCATGTTATTTGTAAACTGTCATGGCATTGGTGGAAGTGTCTTATGGTAATATGCAAGGAGGGCAGCTGGGGATCATTTTCCTTGCCATCTGCTGGGTTCAGCAGATTTCTTCACATTATCCTGTCTGGAATAGATCCTACTTTGGTCAGCAGGGTTGTGACAAGAAAACAAGTCATGCAGGGCTGGGCGTGGTGGCTCACGCCTGTAATCCCAGCACTTTGGGAGGCTGAGGCGGGTGGATCACGAGGTCAGAAGATTGAGACCATCCTGGCTAACATGGTGAAACCCTATCTCTACTTAAAATACAAAAAATTAGCCAGGCGTGGTGGCGGGCACCTGTAGTCCCAGCTACTAGGGAGGCTGAGGCAGGAGAATGGCATGAACCCAGGAGGCGGAGGTTGCAGTGAGCCGAGATTGTGCCACTGCACTCCAGCCTGGGTGACAGAGTGAGACTCCATCTCAAAAAAAAAAAGAAAAGAAAAGAAAACAAGTCATGTAGGTCTCCTAATTCAATAGTAAACATTTTATAAAGTTAGCTTGAGAATTAAATGAAATAAACTTGAAAGTGTAGTATAGTCACTGGCACATTATCAGCTCTCAGTATGTTTTGCTTTTATTATGACAATATAATGATAACTATACATACTCCCATATAAACATATTCGAAATGGGATGAACATTAATCTACTCAATTATTTAGTTGGTATTAAACACTGATTGTGCCATCTGCATTTTTGATAGACACTGACTCCCTCTTCAGTCTATAAGATACTGGCACACTGGAGTTTGGTTGGAGTAGAGAACTGTGAATTTTCTGTTAATCAGCTTATTTCAAAATGTAAGATAATACAAAGTAACACTGTCTCATGCCTGTAATCCCAGCACTTTGGGAGGCTGCGGTGGGTGAATCACTTGAGGTCAGGAGTTCAAGGCCAGCCTGACCAACATGGTGAAACACCATCTCTACTAAAAATACCAAAAAAAAAAAAAAAAAAAAAAAAAAAAAAAATAGCCGGGTATGGTGGCACACGCCTGTAGTCTCAGCTACTAGGGAGGCTAAGGCAGGAGAATTGCTTGAACCTGGGAGGAGGAGGTTGCACTGAGCCAAGACTGTGCCACTGGACTTCAGCCTGGGCAACAGAGCGAGATTCCCTCTTAAAAAAAGAAAACATACAAACAAACAAAAAAACAAACTAATACCTATAAAGCATTCTTGTCAAACAAATCAACTAAAAAAAACCAAACTTGAATCTGATGAAGCCTCTAGAATTCCATTATACTGTAGAGTTTTTATGGGGATATCTAATTAAAAAGTACACAGGATCATACCAAGCTTATTTATCTGTGAGTAATAAAATTTGGGCTATTTGGACTTTCTAAAGTCTATGGGACATGTAATAATAGCTTAAACGTAGCAATAGAAGGGGTACAAGGGATAGAAAGATGAGCAGACTTCAAAGAGATTTTAAGGAGAAGCATTGCTTAGAGACAGGGATTAGTTGGGGTGCTGTTAGAGAAAGGCTGAGGTTTTCCCAGGTCCAAAGAGAGGGTTATTGCCAAGTTTGATAGTTCTATAGAAGGAAAAGTAGACAGAAGGCAAGGAGAGATGGTTTATTAAAAGGACAGTTTGTGACATGTTAAAGTTAAAGCATAGGCTATCTGGGGGGAATGTGAAAGGGCTGAAATTCAGGGAAGGGTGTAGGCTAAACATATAGCTGGTACAAATCAAACAACAAATTAACTGACCAATAAAACATTTTCTTAAAAAAAAAAAAACAAAAACATTTTGGCTCCTTTTTGGATCCCACATAGAGAAAGTTTCCTCTGCAAAAAGCTGAACTGTTTGTAGGCAGCATTTTTTATTATAAATACTCTTTCCTTTTTGAAAAACTTAATTTTCTTATCCTGTTGTTTTCTTGCCTTCTGTTGGGATTGTCTGTAGACTTTACAGTAAAGGAAAATTAATGCTTATAAAATAGTTAAATTTGTGAGCATACTTTGAAAAATTAATTGTTTACCAAAAAGGAACAAAAATGTATTGTTTTACTAGACTGAAAATATTTTCTTTTTATTTATCCTTTCAAAACTTGCCTTTGTTTGTCTTGCCCTCCTCATGTAGAGAAACAGCAGGAAGTAGATTTTTTTTTAATACAAGAATTCATTATCACCCTTGTATTACCTCCCTGTGGATTCTAGAAGAATGCAGTCCTGACTATAATCCTTGGCTGCGGTGTTTGCCTATGCATGTTTTGAAAATGATTGCAGCTATTTCATATTATCAGACCTCTAAATTATCCTTTTCAAAAAGTTGCTCAATTTATTTTGCTCATCCTTTCTCCTTGTCTCGGCTACAGGAATTATAAGCCCATGGTTTTTGTGACCATCTTATATAATTTGAATATTCACTTTCTTCTTTTAAAAAAAATCTAATAAAAAACCAAAGCCCTATTATGGTCCTAAATATTAATGAATACGTAAATGCAATCAACTTAGAAATTGAATTTGCTGAGGTAGAGCAAACTAAAATCCACATGGAAAAGGAAAATCAGCTTTACACTGTAGAATTTTGTGGTAAAGAAGAAAACTAATAAAAGATGATTCTGAAAAGTCATTTGCTAATAAGAAGGACACTTGAAACAGCATTGTAGTAAGCATCAATAAACTCTGGGATTAATGCCTCATGCATGTAAAGTAAACATTTTTTTCTGGGTACCATTTAGTTTATTGGAAAATAATTTGCTTCACATATCTAGGATAGCTGATATACCTAAGTGGTAATACGAATTAAGCAAAGTAAAAGTCAATGTGAATGAGAGTAAGAATGAGTTACAGTGGATTTACTTGACAGTTTCTCTCATTATGAATCAAACAAAAATTTTAAGTAAAAACAATGTTTTTATAGGTGTAAGATCTCCATTTGGTTAGTTTAAATGGCTGTTTTAATACCTGGACATTTTTCGATGCATGTTGAATTTCTCTTTCCAATAAAATCCTGGTGTCTGAAATATTCCTGATATAAGATCTTGACATAGGGAGATTTCATCTAAATGTGAATTAACACGTGTTGGTACTTAAACAATGCAATGTAAAGCTTAAGCGTTTAATTGTATTTGTTATACAGTACTTTATGTTCTATTTTGCCTCAGGATCTAAATGAGACTGGGACATTAAGGATACAAAATAAATAAAACAGAATGGAGCAATAGAAGTGGCACCTTTAAAGAACCTTGGGCTGTAGAACCTGAGTAAGCATTACCTCTTCTCCAAACTAAGAAATAAATGGAAGTAGTGTATTATTGAAGAGTATACACAATTTTTTTCTAGCCATTCTGAAAAGGAAGAAATATTTTTCATATTGGGATATGTAGATTGGTGTGTAAGCTGTTTGATCACCAGCTATGTGTGTGTGTGTGTGTGTGTGTATATATATATATATATAAATATATATATAAAATATACATAACATATAAAATATATACATATATAAAATATATAAAAATATATAAAATATATAAAAATGTATAAAAATATTTTTTAAAAATATATTTATTTATTTATTTATTTTTTAGACAGAGTTTTGCTCTTATTGCCGAGGCTGGAGTGCAATGGCGTGACCTTGGCTCACCGCAACCTCTGATCCCGGGTTCAAGCAATTCTCCTGCCTCAGCCTCCTGAGTAGCTGGGATTACAGGCATGCACCACCATGCCTGGCTAATTTTGTATTTTTAGTAGAGATAGGGTTTCTCCCTGTTGGTCAGGCTGGTCTCGAACTCCCAGTCTCAGGTGATCTGCCCTCCTCGGCCTCCCAAAGTGCTGGGATTACAGGTGTGAGCCATTGTGCCCGACCCACTTTTCTTTGAAGGTGAAAAGAAGGTAATTAAAAAGTCTGGATTTAACTTTTACCTCTATGAAAGACCAACTTATGAATAGGCCAGGAAGCTTAGAAGAAAATGTGAATGGACAGAATTGTGGACATAGTCAGATGTGTAGTTTGCATTTCAGAAAACAAATTCTGATAAGTCAAAAAATATAGCTATAGCCCATAACATGCGTAATGTGGGAATGGAAAGCCAGAGTAAACGTAAAGTTTTTCCATCTATTAGGAATTTCAAAATTATGGCAATTAAAGATACCAATATGGCTACACAGGACACAGGACAGAACATTTGTAAGAGTGTAACATAAAAAAATGAATATGTAATCTTAAATTCCTATCATATTCTTAACTATCAAAGTTCAGGCAAGAACAAACACATTAAGAGAAAAGATTTATTTCTCTAGCATGTCTTATCTGCATATGTTCTGATATTGTGGAGTCATATACAAATATTTATGATGACAGTCACTATTATTGAAAATACATTTTAGACCTTACAGTAGCTAACAAACATCACATTTTCAAGGTTTAGCTCCCTCATAGCAAATATCATCTTATTTCTCACCACAGAAGAGCTGTTTTTATGAGGATTTGATATCTTACTTGCTCAGACTAAAAATGCCACATTCAGACATCTGTCTCATTTTCAACCCAATCTGATTTCCAGAATAAATGAGAAAGTATACATAATAGGCAAAACTATCATGACAGATGCAATAACTTAGCTTAAAATTCAGATGTTATTAAGTGATAATTATTAAAAAGTGGGCTTTGGCATTATAGACACAGAGAATAATAAGTCTTTAACCACACAACCACAAACAGAAAGTCCAAACTGTCTTTGGTACCTAGTCTCCAACAATGATCTCTAGTGAACTACATCTCCCAGTATATCCTCCCGTAGTACCCTGTCTCACTGAATGTGGAAGAGGTGGTTGTTTGCCAGTTCTGGGCTGTGCCTTTGAGAGAACTGTCAGCATCCTTTGCTCTTGGGAGACCCCTTTTCATAAGCCGTGATAGAGGAAGTCTGGCTCCCCTTCTGGAAATACCGTGTGGAGCGCCCACGTCAATGGAAGCCCTGAGACTGCGTGAATGAAAAGAAACCCACCTATACCAACATTTCAGTCTCACACACGGATGAATCCCCTCTTCACTACCATATAACTGCAACTACATGGGGGTCCCCAAGTGAGAGCTGCACAAACACCTAAATTTGTCTAGTCAACCTCCCAAACTCTAAGATATAAAAACAGCTGTTATTTTAAAATATTAAGTTTTATGGTAGCTTGGCACTAGAAATGGTTCCAGAGAAACAGAGCCTTAATATGGGAATCTGTAAGGAAGTGTCTGATCTAAGTAGATTTAGAGACATCCATGGGCCTGTCAGCATGAGTAGCTCATGGCATGCAGTGGCAAAACAGTTATTTGAATGATCACATGTAGTCACCTGTAACTAATGCCAACAGAAGGAAAGTTTTAGGTAAGCAAGGAGTAACTGCCGTAAAAACATAAGGGTACATAAGAAATATAATGGGAGATGACTGGTTGCTTCTAAATGCATTGGAAAAGAAGAAGAAAAAAAATAAAGAGCTTAGGGCTCTAAATTCTCTACCCAAGGTCCAAGTTAGCAATGAAAAAAAAAAATGCCCATGACTGCCCTAAACACTGCCTTTATTTCCTGTAGTTTCATGGGCAAGGTTTCTGAGAACCCAATTTCTTCTTACTTATTTAGGTTTGTTCACACATTTGATTTTTACTTTCTCAAGAGTTAGGACCAAAATTCCAGTTATTATTACTTCAGGACCAAGCTCAATATCATGCACAATGGTTACCAAACACATGCTGAGTGAATAAATGAATACTTGAGAAGACATGGTTCAAAACAATCAATATGGTACAAAGTAAAGAGAAACAATGTTTACAATTAAATGCACTCTGATTTCATCTTAAGGAAGATGAGAAAGAGAAAATATCTGTCACCTACCATATGAGAATTAAAAATTCAACTTTTGACTCTCTTGATTCTATCTACTTGAGGGGACCTATGGGAAACATGTCTTGTATATGTTTTATATATAATATATATAATACTTATATATAATAGTTTTAGTGTTGCTTTTTGGTTTTCTACATATTTTAGTTAAAGATTAACCTTAAGAGATATATTTTTGGGGTAATTTTTTTTCTAAATTCAAATATTTAGGGCACTAAATTCCACTTCCAGTCATGATAATTCAGTTACATTTTAAAAGAGGAAGCAAATTGTTTTCAGAATTCCCTTCTGATTTCTCACTTGAAAATGATTCCTTAAGTCAAATATTGTGATAATCATTTTTGAATATCAAGCAGCTTACATTTGTTACCTGATATGAAAAGCACATCAGCTGGAGCTTTTAGCCACAGTTATACAGAAGCACAGCTCACCATGATCCTGGTGGAAGGATTGGATTTCTGTTTCTATTAACTTTCCCCAAAGAGAAAAACACTTGGCTATTTACTTCTACTTCCTGTTCTGGGGTGTCATTGTTGCTGCTTCTGCATGACATAAACAGCCTGCTCAGCTTAAATTCACCAGACTTTTAGAATGCAATTTAGTATCTGCTAAAGCCTTAAGGTAAACAAACACACATGCCAGACAATATTTCATATTGGAATATTCCCCATCCACCTATGTTATGAAGAGTGATCTTCACAGAGGTAGTTGCACTCTATTCTCTAAATTGTTTTTAAATTTCCTTGTGGCTGGCTTAAGTCAATAGAGCAGTGTAGTGTACCTTTTGAAAAATCTCCTGCCTCACTTCTCAATATTTTCCTTTTTTTTTTTCCATCTTAAGCAAGAGCAACTCACTGTCATACACTGTATAGTTATCTGTGATCTATTGGTCCAGCTCTGCTGGATTGAAGCCAGATTTCAACACTTAGCTCCCCCCTGGCGAACTACTTTCCCCCCACTGGTTAAAAAATGATCACTTTTATGCTTAAGCATACACATTGACATCTCCTGTCTTGAATTCTTCTGAAAAAGAAGAAAAGTAGCTAGAGAAGTCTACCATAGCAGCCCCTTCTGGCAGGGATTTGAAAGTAAGAGAACATTTCCAATTTCAGTAAAAACCAACTGGTTCAGAAAAGTTCAGGTACTTCAGAAGTTAACACAGGGCTCCCTTTGGTCGCATCAGGATTGACATTCCTATCGGCCCAGTTTGCTTTTACTCAGTTCAGCTGTTTTGTTATTACTTATAGAAAATGTTGCCTCAGCTGGAAAGCAGAATCATATCAGAAACCATGTTTAGAGGAGTTTAATGATGATATTTCAGTGGGACAAAAGGAAAAGAGTGCCCCCTCAGGATGTCTTTAAAATCCATAAAGCCAGATTTTGAAAAGAATATGATTGGAATGCAGCAAGAAATCTATCCTTAACAATTTCCCTTCACTGAATTGCTTCCTGGTTGTTCTTTATGGCAACTCTTAATGGTATAGGACACCCTTACAAGCTGGAAAACATGGCAGCCTTCTCATGAAAGTAATGCTGTCAGTTTCACATAAAGAATTAAAATCAATTATTTTCTCTTTTCTCTTTTTGGATGAAATTTTGAGCTTTGGTCAAGAGATTTTGGTTTTTCTTCTCAAGGGCAAATAAGAAATCCTGAAATTAAAAAAAAATAGACATATATGCCAATTGAACTTGAAAAGAGGCTAGTGGTTTATTTTCTTAAACTTTTTGGATTTTCTTTACTTTTTAAGGGCAGTTACTAAAACAAATAGAATTGTTGGACTACTGTAGGCTATTCATGACTTATAGTCATAAAACAGAATAAAAATACCACACCATTTTGATGAGGCATTAAGTGAAATCAACTCAAGAAGCTTTCTTAGGTATTTATGAAGAATATCTAAATAGATAAATTGTTATTCACAAAAAAAACACAGTAAAATTAGAAAAGATGCACCAAAACAACAAGCAGGCAAGAGTAAAAAATGGTGTTGAGTCATATGATGTCCTATATGAGAAAGATTTTCAATGCAAAACTATTTACAGAAGGAACTTAAAAGGTAGAGAAGGTGTGAGAATCAAGTGCTCCTGCAGTAGGATTTGGAAAAAAATAGAGAGGTACAGTTTATGGTAGAGTCCATATCTTAACTATGGTAGTGGACATATCTTAACTTTCTAACTCTTTAGGATAAAGGAATACACATTTCTAGAAAGTCAGTGTAAACAAAAAAACCCTAGAAGTCCTTAATCTTAGTTAAGGAGTATGAACATATTTTAAAAATATATGGTAAAAGAGGAAATTGAAAGAGACTAGGAGAATGAGAAAAGCAAGAAAAACAAGAATACTGCGTTTTTGCAAAGGAGAAGACAACATTCAGAAGGATGTCATAAACAGTTACAACCTTTAGAACAAAGTTCAAGGAGAGTGATAAGTGGCTGAAAGAAAAACAAGGATAGAAAAAAAGAATCAATAGACTTTGTAACAAGATTTTTGTTGACCTGACAGCAATTTCCTTATAGTGATTAGTGGAAATTTAAAGAGATAAATGAAAAATCAGGGGTGGGATATTACTATGCAAGAATTTTTACTGAGAAAGAAGGGAAGAATGAATAATAGGATAACAATCCGAAGAAATAACCATAGCAGAAGATTGTGTTTGTGTATGTGTGTGTTTTGATATATCTGGTGTTTTATAATTTTTTTAAAGTTTTTTCCTATGTGAATTAGAAGAAAATGAGAATGAATTGCCACTGCAAAACTAGTGAGAAGACATTTAAAAATAATATTCCCCAATAATTAGAAGAGGATCTAGTAAGACTAGTAGAGAAGTTAATTTTAGAGAGTCATCTGCCTGTCACTTTGATATCACAGGAAAAGATGAGCCAAAAAAATTAGAAAAGGACTCAAGTAAAGATGAGGATAAATATGTAAACACATATGGAATTAGTTTAGTCAGTTTAATGAAGATGATTACAAGTTAAAATTGAGAAAAAGTTTGAGACTGACAAAAGATCAGAAAGGTGGCCTAGCATTTACCGGCTATGAACTAGAAAGTAGGAGTAATTACAAGCAAAGATTAGAACAAAAATTGGAGTTTCATAGGCTGAACATTCAGAAAGCTAAGTTTCCCCCATAAATGAAGAAAATAGACACATCTCTATATGGTATGAGGTTTTTTTTTTGGTTTTGTTTTGTTTTTTTGAGATGGAGTCTCGCTCTGTGGCCCAGGCTGGAGTGCAGTGGTGCAATCTCGGCTCACCGCAACCTCCGCCTCCCAGGTTCATGCCATTCTCCTGCCTCAACCTCCTGAGTAGCTGGGACTGCAGGTGCCCGCCAACACGCCTGGCTAATTTTTTGTATTTTTAGTAGAGATGGGGTTTCACTGTGTTAGCCGGGATGGTCTCGATCTCCTGACCTGGTGATCCACCCGCCTCGGCCTCCCAAAGTGCTGGGATTATTGGCGTGAGCCACCGCTCCCTGCCCTGTGGTATGAGTTTTGAGTGCTGAAAATCCTTCACCTCCTAGCCCTGGCATAGTTCTTCAACTTTTCATATTATTTTTTACTTTAGGTTATATCAATGAAGGTTTCTGTTAGAGTGAAGATAGTAGTAAAATGATTACTATATCATTAGTATTGTTAATATTAATTGGGATACCCTGCTTATTGTAAATAAATGGCTGTTTAATAGTGGATCACTGGAACCTGTGGTATTCCACTCATGGCTAATTTTGTAAGAGAGATATGCAGTGGTGTCTATAATAACTACTGTCAAAGTTAAATAAAATATGAGAGGAATCTTTGAAATGAAGACACTGTATTTGAGAAGAAAAAATTGCAATTTGGGACATACATGCAGATTGGCTGCTTTTTGGTATGTTCGAAGAACAAAGGGAAGGCTAGCAGTTTTATAAAAAGGAGAAATGTTACATATTGATTTTTGAGAAATTTCATTTGTACTAGCAAGATTTTGAGGACCTGTCAAGTTCTGGTTGGTAAGTGACAGCAGCAGGTAAAACTAGTCTTAGAGTTGTACGGCAGGTTGTTTCAGTAGCCATTAAATAAAATTAGTTTCAGGTTACAGTGGGCAGTTTCAGCTGACATGCTTGCAGAGATTACATATTTGGAGTAATGTTTTGTACACTGAATGCTTTTCCGCAGCGTCTTGATTCTGATTTGGTTGGGCATGACAAGCCAATTTATATCAACAACTTTCACACTACTTTCATTATTTATGTGATGGTTGGCTCTTCATTTTATTAACTCTTCATTTATAGGTAATTAAAAATATTGAGGTCAGGAGTTCAAGACCAGACTGACCAACATGGCGAAACTCCGTCTCTACTAAAAATACAAAATTAGTGGAGCGTGTGGTGGTGCACATCCATAATCCCAGGTACTTGGGAGGCTGAGGCAGGAGAATCTCTCAAACCCAGGAGGCTGAAGTTGCAGTGAGCAGAGATGGCTCCATTGAACTTTTCCAATCTGTGATGATGTGCTACAATGAATCTTATTATCAATGTGAATTAAATTTTTATAAACCACCCAAATGCCGGGTGCAGTGGCTTACTCCTGTAATCCTAGCACTTTGGGAGGCTGAGGTGGGTGGATCACGAGGTCAGGAGATTGAGACCATCTTGGCTAACATGCCGAAACCCTGTCTGTACTAAAAATACAAAAAAAAAAAAAAACCCAAAAAATAAAAAGCAAACAAAGAAACCTCAGCTATCTTGATACTTAAATTTAAAAGAAGTTTGTCAATTGGCTGGTTCATTTGCAACATTCTAAAATCACTGACAAATACATACATATTAATTATATGTATATATGTTACATATTAATATAATACATATAATATACATATAATACGATTAATACATATTAATTGCTAGACACATCCTTAAGCTTAAAATTATAAACTATTACTTAAATGCCTTAACTTTATGATAATATTTGTTGTCTAATTAATCAGTCAACTGTCTTCCTTGCTGTTATTTTATTTATAAAATAACACAAGTGCAGTTATAATTATAGAACTATGCAACGTAGACCAAACTTAGTCACTGCGTCTGGAATTTATTCCTTCTGGTGGGTTCTTGGTCTCGCTGACTTCAAGAATGAAGTCGCAGACCCTCATGGTGAGTGTTACAGCTCTTAAAGATGGTGTGTCCGGAGTTTGTTCCTTCAGATGTTCAGATGTGTCCAGAGTTTCTTCCTTCCAGTGGGTTCATGGTCTCACTGACTTCAGGAGTGAAGCCGCAGACCTTCGCAGTGAGTGTTACAGCTCATAAAGGTGGCACACCCAGAGTTGTTTGTTCCTCCCAGTGGGTTCGTGGTCTCGCTGACTTCAGGAATGAAGCTGCAGACCCTCGCGGTGAGTGTTACAGCTCATAAAGGTAGTGCAGACCCAAAGAGTGAGCTGCGGCAAGATTTATTGTGAAGAGCAAAAGAACAAAGTTTCCACAGTGTGGAAGGGGACCCCAGCAGGTTGCCACTGCTGGCTCAGGTGGCCAGCTTTTAGTCCCTTATTTGGCCCCACCCATGTCCTGCCGATTGGTCCATTTTACAGAGTGCTGATTGGTGTGTTTACAAACCTTTAGCTAGACACAGAGCACTGATTGGTACGTTTTTACAGAGTGCTGATTGGTGCGTTTACAAACCCTTAGCTAGACACAGAGTGCTGATTGCTGTGTTTACAATCCTTCAGCTAGACACAAAAGTTCTCCAAGTCCCCACCTGACCCAGAAGCCCAGCTGGCTTCACCTCTCAACTCAGATATGAGCAAAATAAGATCTAGATAAATGGAGAAATCTCTAAATTTCATGTTACTTTCCGGGATGGGACTTGCATTCTAGTTTTATAGAGAAAAAGTTGAGAGCCGTACATTAACATTTATATTCTAAAATATGCCTAAACCAATGCTGAGATAATACCTTATATCTTAGCATTTGGTTTAAATGCTAAGCTATTGAAAGATGTCTCATCTTGTAAATGATGAAGGATAGATGAAGTGATACTTATTTTGATTATCATATGTGTTCATTGGGGGCCAAAGGGAATTTAGATTAAAACAGAACAACAAAGAAAATGACTGCAATTGGCTAACAAGAATATAATGTTAGAAAATTTTCACTTTGTAACATTATATTTTAATAGTCTTCAGAATGAGACTTGGTACTTGTTTCACTTTCTCATATCTTTGCAATTTATTTAATTCCAAATTCTAAAAAATGGCGTTTATTGAATAGTTAGAAGTATACATGCATGATTTTCACAGAAGAGGCTTTATGCCTATTCTTTTGTATCACTAGTTTCTGAATCAAAGTTTTGCCTAAGTATGTCTGATTGGCAGAGCTAGGTCCCTTGCCTGAAATCTAACTTTAAGAGAGTCCAAAAAATTGTGTTTCTCATTTCTGTCTTGAAGATTTTTAAATCATTGTAAGGGCTAAGTCATTGAAGCAAAGGTATACTTAAGGGCAGTCACTTGCAGAAAACAGTAGGACATTTTTTCTCTCATATATCTGTCCCAAGCTGAATGTCCAGGCTGCGGGGTGCCTATGCTCTGCATGGGCATTCTGGGCCTAGATCTTTCCATTCTCTTGCTCTGTAACCTGCAAGGTTACTGTTTACATCTGTATAGTCAGCTAGCTTGCAGACACATCACTCTTTCAATTGAGAGGGAGAGGAAAAGAGAACATTAGTATAGAAGTGGTCTACCTTTGAAGTAAGAGATGATTCAAAAGTTGTAGTAATCACTCTCCTCACAACTCAAATACTTTTGCAAAGAAGACTTGTGTCTTGTCCATTTGCCCTGCTATAACAAAATACCTGAGGTGTGATAATTTATAAACAACAATTTGTTTCTCACAGTTCTGGAAGCTGGGACATCCAAGGTCAAGGGACCCGCAGATGTGATGTCTAGTGAGAGCTGCTTTGTGCTTCCATCCTCCAGAGGGGGCAAACTCATTACTTCAAGGCCTTTTATAAGTGGCCTAATCCTGTCCATGAGACTTCTGCGCTCATGACATAATTACTTCCTAAAAATCTCACCTGTTAATATGATTACATTGATGATTAAGTTTCAATATGAATGAATCTGGGGGAACATACTCAGGCCATAGTAGCTGGGAAATGTCATCTTTAGCTGGCCAGCCACGTGCTCTACTACAACTCTATTATGGAAGAGGAAAAGATTGCTCATCTCTGACACAGGAGTCATGAATTCATATGTTAGATAATTCCCCAAACTTAGTAAAGGTGTCTAAAGCTGCTGAGTAACTGCATGTACCTTTAAACAACATTTTTAGTTCTTTAAGCAATTTACATAAAATAAAATTCTACAGTAGAAATTACTGATCTACATAACTTAAAATGTATATTGCAGAAAATGTAACATTTTAATGACATGTTTTTACAAGACAACTAACTTATGCCAATCATAAGTTCTACATGACAGACTTGAAAAATATCTGAGCAAAAATATATTAATCAGAAATAAATGGAGGCTCTTTTGGGTCCTCAAGGGCTTAGGTTGTCTTTCACTGTGACTGACGAATGGGATTCCATTTGCTCATTTATTCTTTTAATAAATAATTATTCAATAATTATCTTCAGTTCTATGCACAGGGAATGTTAAAAATGACATGTTACCGACATTCAAGGAAATTAAAATTTAATAAGAAATACATAAATATAGCACTAATAAGGATAACTTCTACACAAGGTAAAATATAACACAAATGCTCCTTTTATTTTAGTTTATTTGCATTTTGAGGATTTAATTTCCAGAGGTACATAGAAAATATCAGTCCAAGGAAGGAGGGATCAATTCTAGTTGGGTCCTAACTGTGGAAATGTCTAAAAATCTTTGATGTATTTTGGAAAATCTCTTTTCTAAAGGAATAATTGACCAGAAAAAGTTATTTCTATATTGTTCATAATTACTTAAATTTTTAACATCTGCTTCTCAGTAATTTCCCAGCTTCTACGATATGAGTTCAGAAAACCCCAGCCAGTCATGTCTTCTCAAAAAGAGATAAGGAAACTGTCAGGGTGTCAATCTTCTCTTCCCACCAGGTTTAAGAATGACAGGCCACAAATCACTTTGGGCAGAAAGAAATGAATATCAACTGTGTTTTTTCCTTTCTGGGTTTATGGATGAAGAAAGCCTCTTAAACTGTACATTAATATGTAGTAATTGATATATCTGGATCAGCTCAGATGCTCTCAGTCCCATTGTGTGTTTATATAAACTCAGCACTTTAAAAATAACCATCTGCCTCCAAGCCTAGGAGCAGAAACAGAAATTTGCATAATTTCCTACCAGTTTATATACATGGGTAAAAACCCACTGTTATAAAGCATTTTAAAGGCCACTTTTTTTTTTTAGTATTGAGTAGACATATCATGCACATGTGACACAATAAAATGATTTATATTCTTTTTAGGTCTAGTTTCTCAGAAACTATTTTGGTAGCTTTTATAGGAAAAACTGATCTCAATGAGACATTGAGATCTACTACAATGGTTAAAAGAGCATGCTTATGGCATTCATTCTTCTCATTTAAATCCACAGATGTTTTAGGGACTTTCCTGAATTAACTGGAACCAAAAGCAAAGTGCTGCTTGCTATGCATCCCACAGGTTCTGTTTCTTTTTAATTTTGAACCAATTGTTGTCATTAATACCTATTTTTTTCTCTTCTTTTTGAGATATAGTACACATACAATTCAATTAAAAAATTTATAGTATGCAATTCAGTAGTTTTTACTATATTCAGAAAGTTGTTTACCATCACCACTATTTAATTCCAGATTATTTTCCACTCCAAAAAGAAATCCTACAGCCATTATCAGTCATTCCCCATTTCCAACTCCCCACAGACCGTGGATACCAAAAATCTACTTCTGGTATTTATGGAGTTTTCTGTTCTGGACATTTTATATGTTGAATCATAAGGCCTTTGAGTCATGTTGAATCGTAAGGCTTTGAGTCACATTGAATCATATTAAATATGTGCCCTTGTGTGTTTGGCTTTATTCACTTTGCGTCATGTTTTCAAAATTTATCCATGTTATAGCATATGTCACTACTTCATCTTTTTTTGGGTGAATAATATTCTATTGTATGGATATACCACATTTTATTTATCTATTTGTTAGGTGTTGGATATCTGGATTGTTTTCACTTTTGGGCTATTATAAGTAAAGCTGCTTGCCAACATTTGTGTACATATTTTGGTGTGAACACATGTTTTCAATTTTGTTGGGTATATATCTAGGAGTGGAATTTCTGGGTCATATGGTAACCGTGTTTAATTTTTTGATGATCTGCTGTTTTCCAAAACAGAACTACCATTTTGAATTCCCATGAGCAATGTATCAGGGTTCCAATTTCTCCACATCATTGCCAATACTAGTTATTGTTTGCCTATTTGATTACAACCATTTTAGCAACTATTATTTTTATTTACGTTTACCTAATTGTCTTAGTCTATTCCTGCTGCTATAATAAAACACCTAAGACTGGGTTATTTATATATAGTAGAAACTTATTTCTCACAGTTATGGAGGTTGAGAAGTTCAAGATCTAAGTGCTAGCAGGTTTTGTGTCTGGTCATGCCCTGGTCTCTGCTTCCAAGATGGCACCTTGAACATTTTCCTCACAAGACAGGAGGAATGGAAGGGCAAAACAGACCTAGGTAGTCCCTTTTAGCCCTTTTGTAAAAGCACTGATCCAGTCAGGTGGGCAAAGCCCAGCTCTTAATACTTCCCCAAAGCCACAACTTAATGTTGTTACATTGGGGATTAAGCTTGAATGCAAATTTTAGAGGAGACACAAACATTCAAACTACAGCTCTAATGAATAATGATGTTGAGTGTCTTTCTAGATGTATTGGGTATTTTTATATCTTCCCTGAAGAAATTTTTATTCAAATCCTTTGCCCATTTTTTTAATTGATTATTTGTACTCTTGATTTATAAGTGATTTTTAAATATTCTGGATACTAGATATATGATATGTTAGTTACAAATGATACTGATATATATTTAGATGTATCTACTGGTTATACATGAATTATAGATGTTTTCTTAATTTCTGTTGGTATTCTTTTCACTTTTGTAACAATATCCTTTGACTCACAAATGTTTTAAATTTTGATAAGGTTCAATGTATTTCCTTTTTTTTTTTCCATTGCATGTGATTTAGGTATCATATCTAGGGAACCATTGACTAATCTAAGGTCATGAAAATTTACACCTATTTTCTTCTAAAAGTTTGATCATTTAGTTCTCATACATTTAGGTATTTGATTCATTTTGAGTAATCTTTTTATATTGTGTGACATAGGGGTAATTTCATTTGACTTTCTTTCTAGAGTCCTTTCATTTTAGTAAAATATTACTTGCATGTAAATCTGATAGCAAAAAATTTTCTCCATTTTTTAATATATGTGGTAATTTTTCATTTTTTTCTCCAGATTTGTTTTCTTGGATACAGAATTTTAATTTGATACTTTTTGTTTCTTTTCACTTTCAGCACTTTTCAATATGTTTCCCATAGCCTCCTGTCCTCCATGGTTTTCAGTGAAAAATCAGCTGTTAATCTTATTGAGAATCTGTTATACATGATAAGGCACTTCACTCTTACTGCTCTAAAGATTCTCTTTTTGTCTTTGCCTTTCAATAGTTTGACTATGATGAGTCTAGGTGTGGAACTGTTTGAGTTTTTACTACTGAGAGATTGTTACATTTCTTGGATTTGTGGAGTCATATTTTTCCTCAATGTTTGGAAACTTTGGGGCTTTTATTTCTTCAAATATTTTTTATTCCATTCTTTCTCTTTTTCTCCTACTGGATTTCCATTATGCATGTATCGGCAGGCTTGATGATGTCTTATAGGTCTTTGAGACTCAGTTCATTTTTCTTTTCTTTTTCTTTCTTGTCCTCAATCTGGATGATTAAATTGACATATCTTCAAGTTTGTTGATTATTTTGTCTATGTTCTTAAATTTGCTGTTTAGCTCCCATTGTGAGGATTTCATTTTAGTTTTTTCTTTTTAAATTACAGAATTTCTATTTGTTTTCTTTAATGTCCATCTCCCTATTGCTATTCTCTAATGTGACAATATTGTCATAAATTCTTTTTAGTCATGGCTCTTTTTACTTTTTAAACATATTAAAGTAGCTGATGTAAATTATTTGCCACGAATAGGTTTAAACTTTTCAAAGACCCTATGGATATATACTTCTCCATGTTTTTCTTGTAAGCTTTTTGATTAGTCTTTTGTTTGCTTTAATTCTTGTCTACTGCCCCAGGGAGCTGCAAAGTTAAACAATTATCTGTAATTTTTTTCAATATACACCCCAAGGAAAAGGTTTTTCCTACTGGTTGAGCTCAAAATAATGTTAAAAAAAAGACAGTTTTGCAAATGAGATCTTCCAGAGAATCACCTGGCAGGTCAAATAATGAAAAGTATGTTGGGCTTTGAAAGAGTTACAACTCTTTTTCTGCTCCTCTGTTGGCTGTCAGGTTGTTGGTTTTCACTGTGATTACAGACTGGTGGTTTTCACGGTTATCACCAAGATAGAGAACTGGGATAGTGATGAAGACAAGTTAAAATGCCACAGAGGTAACTGTTCTTACTGAGATTCAGCTGCTTTTATTGGCTATATAGCCCCAGAATTGCTGCAAGCCTTTGGTTAATTTCCAGAGTTCTGAAAAAGTTGATTCTGACAATTGTTGCAAGATTCCTAATTGCTTACATGTAGAAGAAAAATTATGGAAGTTTCTAATCTGCTGTTTTCACTAAAGTCATGTCTCCTGAGAACCTATTTACTTGGAAGGTAACTTTATTTTCCCCTTTGTGATACAGCAACAGATTTTAAATATATTTTGAATCAAACTGTTTTTTCAGCAGAAGGGGCCATGCACAAACAAGATCCAGATCATTGTTAACTATCATCATTCATGGCAGTATAATTGGTTTAACAATCCTTACAACAGGGTTCCATCAGCATTATGAGATAAAAAGAATCAAAGTAAATGTCTAAGCAAGATAAGAACAGTTCTATAATAACTTATATAATTAAGTATCACAAATAGTCTCAAAAATCAACATTAATTAGGAAAGTATGGACTCTAAGACATTGGTAGAAACCAAATTGTACACTGATGTACATATTCTGAAATATGATAGGAAAGCACAAATCCTGTTATTTTAAATAGTGACAGACGTCTTTGCAACTTATGTGTTCTTGGAAGTCGTTCAAATGTAAAAGCATCCTTTTGAAGATAAACGTTGAATACTGAGAGATGGTTGCTTTAAATTTACCAATTAAAATTTCTCACTTGGAAAATAGAAGACTGCTGTCTCAAGTATACAGTTTCAAGAAAATCAAAATCAGGGGAATACAAAAGATATTTTTGAGAAACATGGAGTACCAGGCTGGAAAATTTAGAGGTAGGGCCTATATAATTTAAAAGTCAAAGTGGCTTTTATTAAATGTTTATTGGAGCAGATCTAATAAACATGTTTGTTGTGCTACAAAGAAAACTTAAGTTTAAACAGTTCGATTAAAGATTTCCCCCAGGTAATTCATGATAGAATAGTTAGAGAAAAGCCATATTGTATAAAATTTTCCATTGTTGTGCATTTAAATGTGATATCCTAAGTGTTTGGATTGCAAGTAGACAGAATTATTGTTTCATTTAAAAATTGTGGCTTGAATGACAACAGTTTTTTAAATAACTCAAGGCTCACCAACTCACGACCATTTTTATCTGATTAATTTTATGTTCTATATCATTTGCCAAACTGTCCTACATGAAATCTCTAAAGTCCCCAAGCTTGTTGTCATTCAAAAACTCATCTGTCAATTGGCTTTTTGTCAATTTGTCATTTGTCAATTACACTTTTTTTCCATAAAAATAATCTTATAAATCATAGTTTGATTTTAGATCAGACCACAGATTTCTAAAAATAAAATGTGTGCTGTATATAGAGTAATGGTGATAAAGACTTAGGATTATAGACTTGGGAATGGGTGAATTGATTTAATGAGGATAAGTTTTTCTTTTTCCTATTTATGGAAGACTGGCCAATGTTAAGAAACTTTAAAAGGAAAATACAAGTTTGCTTTTAATGTATACCCTATCTTCGTTTTAGGCCTCCCTTTTAACTGCTTCTTGATGTATTTTTTTCATACATACTTAACATCCTTAGTCATATAATTTTTAAATAAGCAAAAGATAATCTGTTCTTTATACATCAAATGTTTTCACTTTCCCTGTACTGAAATTCCATGCTACCAGCTATTATCTAGAAAGCAGTCAGACAGACTTAATTCCCACAAGGTTATGATTGATATTTGTAGTTTTGCACTGGTTAAATGTGAGGAGAAGGATGGCTATCTGGTTTGATTATCTATTAACTTGAATCTGTGCTGTGTCACTAACTAGTTGCATGATGCTAGGCAAGTTTCTTTCCATACCTCAATTTCTCCATTTATAAACATCAAAGAATAATAGTCCTATGTCATACTGACTCATATCATTGGGAGTAAACAATGATATACTATATCACTGCATTTAGGACTATGCCTGAAATAGAGTAATTAGCAATAAAGATCAATTTTTACTCTCAGTAAGAGAATCTTTAATTTGTGAAATCCCATCGTAACCAAGTAAATTGAATGAAAGTAAGAGCATGCCTAGAGGACATTTTTGAAAAAGAGATGACAAACTCAAATTATCTTTGCCTAGGAGTGGCTTCTCTCAGCTTGTCCTTGCCTCTTTTCTTTCTTCAACAATTAACCAGAATTTGGATCTCTTTAAAGTCTCATTTGATTTGCTTGCTTGGTTTTTGTCTTTTTGTTTTATTTTGTTTTGAGACAGAGTTTCATTCTTGTCACCCAGGCTGGAGTGCAGTGGCACGATCTCACTGCAACCTCCACCTCCCAAGCTCAAGGGATTCTCCTGCCTCAGCCTCCTGAGTAGCTGGGATTACAGGCACCTGCCACCACACCCGGCTAATTTTTGTATTTTTAGTAGAGACAGGGTTTCACCAGGTTGGCCAGGCTGGTCTTGAACTCCTGATCTCAGGTCATCCACCCGCTTCGGCCTCCCAAAGTGCTAGGATTATAGGCGTGAGCCACCATGCCTGGTCTGCTTGCCTGTTTTAATAGTAGTTTCTCACAGCTGCTCAAATAAATTATCACAAATTTTGTGGCTTAAACCAACTCAAATTTATTATCTTAAAATGCTAGTGGTCAGAAGCCTAACAACAGATCTGTAAGACTAAAATCAAACTGCCAAAAGAGCTATGTTCTTTCTGGAGGCCCTGGGGGTGAAACTTCTTTGCTTCTAGAGGGTATCCAAATTCCTTGGCTCATGGCCATCTTCCAACAATGGCATCACCCTGACGTAATCCTCCACCATCACATTTCCTTATTCTGACTTTTACCTTCTTATAAGGACTCTTGTGATTAAATTGGACAGACATACCAGGTAATCCAGTATAATCCCCCCATCTCAAGATCCTGAAATTAATCACACAAAGTCCCTTTTGCCATCCAAGGTAACATATTCACAGGTTCTGGGGACTGGAATGTGCTCATATTTGTGGCCCATTTCTCTTTCTCTCACAGTTTTATTACAGCAGATGAGGAGAAAACAGAGTGAATAGAAGCCTTCCATATATACATACACATATATATGTAAATTATATATAATGGAACATTATATATATTCATATATACTTATATATATATTAAAATGGAACAGAATATTTACTAGTATCCCTTAATCACTGACTATGCTAAGTTCTTTAAGTATATTATAAAGCTGATCGCACTAACTTATGAAGTACATATTACTACTTCCGTTTTATATAGATGAGGAAACAGATTTGAGAGGAGTTAAATAACTTGATCAATACCTCAAAGCTCATAAGTACGAAAACACATTCAAGTGAAAGGCCCTGCTTTTCCAAGTTGGTAATAAACCTTAGCCTATTTTGTAAACATCCCCTAAGAATAACAGTTCTGAATTTCAAAGTGTTCTGGTTATCTATCTGTATGGATGAAGAGCTTTCACTAAAATAGGGTAACAAATAAGAATTTTTTGAAAACAAACTGAGGTAAGTGAAACAAAATTTTAACACTAGTGATAGACTAACTTTGAATAAATTAACTCACATATCCTCTCTGATCCTCCATTTCAGTACATGTCAATGATTAAGTGTATATATATGTGTATGTATATATATATATATATTTAATTCTCTAGCCTTTAAGAGAGCAGTGACCACTCCTGTCTTACTCAGTAATATAATTCCACTGCTTAGCATAGTAAGCATGCACTGCACAGCATAGATGCTCAGTAAGTATTTGTTGAATCAATATTCTATCTACCTCACAGGACATAGCATAACATATTTCTAAATAACCTGAAATGTTTAAAGGACAAGTCTTCTGGTCTATACGTACTAGTAACTTCATTTCACTTTGAAATGCCCTTTCTTAGGGCACTTATAAGAATATACTTCTTGCATATTCTTACATAAATCTGGTAGTTAGATATAATTGCCCAACTATATTTCCATAAATAATTGAGAGTTTGAATGATGGACTAAGTTTGTAAGTATTTGGAGAATCATGAGAAAATAAAAAGCAAACATTTTCTAGTGAACTTGAAAAGTGGTTAGGTAAAAAGAATTAGGGAGTAGCGAAGGATGTGAATGCAAGATGAGAGTTCTCAGGAGAAAGGCGTTTAGATATACTGCAATGTTGACCAAAGTGAACAGCAACTGATGGGGGGCTATAATGGAGATACACTGGGTAATATTTGTGAGAGGGTGAAAAAGGCTTAGAAATGTAGTTTGAAACACATGATTTAAAATTTTGCTTTAATGTGTAATACTGATTTTCTGAAAAAGATACCTTATGTTTTTAAAAATGAATTTCACATTTACACTGTTCCCGATGTAGTCATAGTAACATTTTTATATAAAAAGTATATGCTGCTGAATCACATTAACCACACATTATTCATACATGAGAACATGTTCTTGTTCAAGTCGACTGCCTAGCTGAGCCTTTTATACTTGTGAATTCCGTTATTAGGATGCAACATTCTATGTTTTGGGAAAATGAACAGAGAAAATATATGATAATTTTTCACAGGCTTAAAGTGAAATTGGTTTTTTATTAAGAAGATGTGCTTAGACGTACTATTGCTGGATGCACTGGACTTAGCTTCAGTAGCAGAGAGCTGAGGGCAGGATGAGAAAAGTTAAAAGTCTTGCTTCTCCAGGGAACAAAGCTCTTGGCTAGGAGCTGGGGAGAATGGAAGCCCAGTGTTCTTGGCTGTAGCTATCTGGAGTGGAGTCTCTGCCTTGCTGAGTTGGGGTGATGGAGGAGTCCTGGGGCAACTGAAGGCATCTGGCCAAGGCCACTCCTTGGTGTTGCTAGAAAGACCCCAGACTGAACCCAGTTCCCGACTGCCCACCAGTCAAGGCATCAGTTAAGACCTCCAGACTTTTCTCTGGTTATCTTTCCTTTCTTCTTTCATGGTTTGAAATAGCTCCTATCTCTGCTTTTATAATTTTAAGGATTTTTATATAGGCTGCACAAATGTTATTAAGTAGAATCAGCATTTGGCTCAGCAATCAGATATACAATTCAGAACTACATGATTTCCATTTGTTCTTAGAGGTGTCATCCCCACCCCAACACCCACAGCCACGGGTGCAGGCTGCCCACAGTAGCTCCTCTCCTCACTCCCTCCCCTCCAGACTGGGGCACCTGGGCATGTTCACCGAGTGCATGTGCAGTGCCCAACAGGGTGAGAATGAGCTGCACACATCGCCCCGGGCCAGGGCAGCCTCAGGTACCAGGGACCCCAGGCAGCTGGCTGGCCAGGGCATTCCACTTGCTATCCCCTCTGGCTAGGCACACATAGAGTCTTTCTTCCCCTGGCCAAGGAGTTCGACTCGGTCCAAACCGGTGGAGAGATAGAGTGATTAAAGGAAAACATTTGCAAACCTCACCCTTTATCCCTTAAACTGCTTTATTTCCTTTTTCCTTTCTGTGTAAGAGAGTTCTTTTCCTACCTTGGCACTGTGCTTATGATAGGGAGGCAACAGAGGAGTGACCCCCGACTGGCTAATAACTGCAAGTTTGGTAGGGCCCATCGGGGGCTTAATCTGAATGGACCCAGGCACACCCTGAGACACCTTTTTTTTTTTTCCTCAAACTTGATTCCAAGCTTCGGGTTGAAGCCCTAGAAAGGAAAACCAGATCTGAGGGATCCAAAATGAGACAACAGGCACAGTGTAAATGGGCAGGACTGATTCCTGCTGATTAAGCTCCAGCTTCATAGAAGGAGGCCATGCTCCATGACATAGATAAAGCCCAGGGAACCCAAGGGTTGCTGACAGTAGTGGGGATGGGGGCATAGGTGAGTGAAGACAATTCCTATCTCTAGGCCCCTGCCGTTTTACAAGTGCGGGCCTCAATGGCACCTGTGGGTGGCATCCATCTAAGGTCACCAGGTCTCAGGGATTAAAAAGATGGAAGACAAAGCAGAGATGCCTGCTTTCTGTCTCCTTCACACACCAAGTTTCTGCTGAAAGAAGGAAGGGAAATGAGGGATGCCTATTTTCCTATCTTTAAGAATGGGCAACCAGCTATCTTCACCACCCCCAGTCTATACTCCTCTGGAGTGTATCCT
Organism: Gorilla gorilla gorilla; assembly: GCF_029281585.2. Taxonomy (NCBI): domain Eukaryota; kingdom Metazoa; phylum Chordata; class Mammalia; order Primates; family Hominidae; genus Gorilla; species Gorilla gorilla. The sequence continues at coordinate 107,833,168 of NC_073228.2, forward strand.
GAATCACTGGGACTGCTTTGACCTTCAGACTCTGGAGGAAAAATGCCTTACAGTCCTCTGCACAATGGTTTGGCCAAATTATTTATCTGCGGGAAGGACTGGGTTGGCCTCAGGAAGGAACTATTCATTTCGATACCATCCTGTAGTTGGACCTTTTCTGTAAACGTGAGGGCAAATGGTCTGAGGCCTCTTATGTGCAGGCTTTTTTTTTTTTATCTTGCAGGGTAATCCATACTTTCCCAATGGTATAAGATTGATCCAGCCCTCCTGTTTGCCATTTCAGGAGAGGCTGCCAGGGGCAATCCCAGGGAACTAGAGAAATGAACCCCAGAGGCCCCTCCAACCGGTAAGCCAGCCCCCTCTAGCCCTCCTCTGGGTCCACCCCATCCTCCCTATCCAGATTCTCTCTCTCTCGCTTGCCCCCTCCTAGAAATCCTCACCCTAGACTAGCCCAAGTCTCACTCTTGCCCCTCCAAGATATGCCAGGTCCGGGTCTCCTTCTCTCTACAGGACTTAAGGCAAATTTGGGAGATCTTGGCAAGTTTTCAGATGACCCTGACAGATACATAGAGGCTTTCCATTATTTAACCCAAGTATTTGAACTCTCCTAGAAAGACTTTCTGTTACTTTTGAATCAAACCCTGACTAACACTGAAAAGGAGGCTGCTTTGCAAGTGGCAGAGGAATTTGGGGATGAGCTTTGTATCACATATACTGTCAGGAAAGGGGTCTAACTTTATCCAACTGGAAGAGAGGAAGTACCATTGCATGACCCTAAATGGGATCCCAATGATGAGATGGAAGAATGAAAGAGGAGACACTTTCAGGTGTGCATAAGGGAGGGCTTACACGGAACTAGAACCAAGCCTCTCAATTATACCAGTGTATCCATGATAGACCAGGGAATGGATGAGAATCCCACTGATTTTCTGGAATGGCTAAGAGGGGTCTTGGTAAAGCACATGTCTCTATCTCCTGATTTAGTCTAGGGACAATTAATCCTAAAGGATAAATTTATTACTCAGGCAGCCCCTGATATCGAGAGGAAGCTGCAGAAACAGGTCCTGGGACCCAATAGTACTTTAGACAACCTCCTGAAAGTGGCCACCTCGGTCGTTTATAATAGAGACAGGGAGGCCCAGGAGAGAGAGAGGAGACAGAGGGAAGAGACACAGGCTTTAATGGCCAACATGCAAGCCCAAAAACTCCAGAATCCCTGAGGTGCCACTGTAAATGCTACAGATGTGGCAAGCCAGGGTGTTTTAAGAAGGATTGTCCCCAAATTGTTCAGCAGCAGGACTGATGGATCATAGGGTTCCTATCTGTGGCTCTGGTGATCCAGATTACCATTACCATCCAGGAGCCCCAGATAATTCTGGAAATCAAAGGGAGGAAAGGACCTCCTCTGGGACACTGTGGCTGGTCTCTCAGTTTTCCTCTCCAATCTGGGCCCCCTCTCATCTCTTAGCATGACCATAAAGAGCATCTCAGGAAGGCCTTTAACCAGATATTTTTCCCAACCCTTTAGTTGTAGTTGGGAAGACCCCTTGTTCACCTATGCCTTTCTAATTACACCTGAAAGTCCAACTCCTCTGTTGGGCAGGGATATTCTGGCCCATATAGGGACCACCAGACTGATGGCCCCAGGACAAACTCTTTGTCTCTCCCTAGTGGAGACCAATATTAACCCAGAAGTTTGGGCAATTCAGGAGAAAATTGGCCAAGCCAAAACCACCATAGTGGTCTGATTTACCTTAAGAATCCCAGCTCCTTTTCTAACCAGAAACAATATCGCCTGAAACCAGGGGTTAGGAAAGGACTGGAAGCCATCATTGATAACTTAATGCTGTAGGGCCTCATTAAGCCCTGCAACAGCTCTTGTAATACCCTGATATTGTAGGTAAAAACCCAACAGGTAATGGAGACTAGTTCAGGACCTCCACCTCATTAATGAGGCTATGGTTCCAATTTACCCACTGGCTCCCAATCTGTATACCCTGCTAGCTCAAATACCTGAGGGAACTAAATGGTTCACAGTCCTGGACCTAAAGGATGCCTCCTTCTGCCTACTGCTACATCCTGACTCTCAATATTTATTTGCATTTGAGGATCCCTCCAACCAAACCACCCTGTTAACTTGGACAGTTTTACCTCAGGGATTCTGCCCCACTTGTTTGGGAAGGCATTGTCAAGAGACATCTCCACGTTCCATTATCCTCAGGTTAAAGTTTTATAATACATAGATGACATTCTCCTCTGTGCTCCAACTGAGGAAATCTCTAAGGTGGTAAGTAAAGCTTTTCTTAATTTTCTGGCTAACAGAGGACATAAGGTTTCAAAATTTAAAGCTCAGCTTTGTCAGACATCAGTGAAGTACCTAGGCCTGTTCTTGTCAGAGGAGACCAGGGCATTGGGCGAAGAAAAGATTAGGCCCATTTCCTCCTTTCCCCTTCCCAAAACCCTCAAGCAACTGAGGACATTCTTAGGCATTACAAGATGCTGCAGACTATGGATACCTGGGTATGGTGAAATAGCTTGTCCCTTATATCACCTAATAAAGGAGACTCAGACAGCTAAAACCCAGGGTCTAATTTGGGAACCAGAGGCTAGAAAGGCCTTTGACCAACTAAAACAAGCCTTGCTTAAGGCACAAGTCCTTAGTCTTCCTATAGGGAAGATGTTTAATATTAATGTGTCAGAAAGACAGGGAATGGCCTTGGGAGTTCTAACACATGCCTGAGGTCCAGTCCAGCAGCCTGTAGGCTACTTAAGTAAGCAGCTTGATTTGGTAGCCAAAGGATGGCCAGTCTGCCTCTGAGGAGTTGCAGTGGTAGCCTTGCTGGTACCAGAGGCTACTAAGTTAATCACGGGGAAGAACTTAACCATTTATATTCTACATAATGTGGCAGGAGTGCTGTCAGTGGAGACTCTGGATAACAGACAATTGCCTCCTCAAGTACCAAACTCTACTTTTACAGGAATCTGAACTCCAATTAAGAACCTGTCCCTCCCTAAATCCAGCCACCTTCCTCCCAGAGTAAGGTGGGGAGCTTGAACATGGCTGTGAACAGATAGTAGTAGAAACCTATGCAGCCAAAGAGGACCTCAAAGAAATCCCCTTTGAGAATCTAGACTGGATTCTCTTTATGGACAGAAGTTCTTTTGTAGAACAAGGGATGCTTAAAGCCTGGTATACAATAATTACTCTTAATGATATTCTTGAGAATGCACCTCTCTTCTAGGGTACAGGTACTCAATTAGCCAAACTAATTACCCTCACAAAGGGACTCAAATTAAGCAAAGGAAAAACAGTTAACATTTATACTGATTCTAAGTATGTGTTACTAGTCCTCCACGCCCATGCCACTATCTGGAAAGAGAGGAACTTCCTTACAGCTAATGGGTCTGCCATTAAGTACCATCGGGAAATTAATAGACTATTATCCTAAGTTTTCCTCCCAGAGAAAGTGGCAGTAATACATTGTAAAGGCCACCAAAACGTGATGGATGAAGTAACTGAGGGAAATTGGTTGGCAGACCAAGCAGCTAAATCAGTAGCAAGACGGTCCCCACTTGAAGGCCCCATCAGAGAAATAAAACCTCAATACTCTTCCACGGAAACAGAATGGGCCATCTCTCAGGGACGTATTTTTCAGTCCCCAGAATGGCTACAATTGGAGGATGGCAAGCTTTTATCTACCAGTTGTGAACAAATGGAAAATTCTTAAAAGCCTTTACCAGATCTTACACCTAGGTAAGGATAAAACCTATCAATTGGCCCAGAGATTGTTCTCAGGTAAAAACTTGTACAAATGATTAAACAGGTGGTTAATGCTTACAAGACCTGCCTAAGAAATAATCCCCTTAACAGACAGCTTCTTGCCCCAGGAACCCAAAGGACAGGAGGCTACCTGGGGAAAGACTGCAAAGGGATTTCATCCATATGCCAAAGACAAGGGGCATCCAGTACCTCCTAGTACGGATAGATACTTGCACTAACTGGGTAGAAGCATTCCCATGTCAGACAGAGAAAGCCTCTGAGATGATGAAAGTACCAATTAATGAGATAATTCTTCTTTTTGGACTCCCTAAGTACCTCCAGAGTGATAATGACCCCTTGGCAGCTTCCCTTCAAGGCAGCTGTCACCCAGGGATCTCAAAGGTATACTGTATACTAGGTATACAGTACCATCTTCATTGTGCTTGGAGATCACAATCCTTGGGAAAGGTAGAAAGGACAAATGATATTATCAAATGGTACCTCAGGAGATTCATCTCCCCTGGACAACCCTCCCTGCCATAGCCCTACTACATGTTAGCAACACTCCTTCAAAGCTAGGCTTGAGACCCTTTGAAAGGATGCATGGATGGCTTTTTCCTCACTGATGATTTCTTGCTAGACCAAGAAATATCTGATTTGATTAAACATGTAACTTCTTTGGCCCATTTCCAACAGAAACTGAAATAACTGTCATGGAAATAGAATGGGCCTTCTCTTGGGGATATATTTTTCAGTCCCCAGAATGGCTACAATCAGAGGATGGCAAGCTTTTTTCTACCAGTTGCCATCAAATGGAAAATTCTTAAAAGCAGCCTAGTTCAATCCTGTGAACTAGGGCCACCTCTGTTCAACCCAAATGACCTGGTGCTGGTAAAGTTACTTCCTTCCCTTTTTCCCTCTATAGGCCCAGATTGGGAGGGACCTTACACTGTATTTCTTTCTACTCCTATGGCAGTGGAGGTCACTGGAATAGACTCTTGGATTCATTACACCCAAGTGAAGGCCTGGAAAGCTGATGGAGCCACCTCTGTCAACCCAGAAGAGCACCCAAAGTACCAAAGTAAAGAGATCAGGGACTTCAAGCTAAAAATTACAAAAGATATGTGTTAATAATTAACCTCCTAAGGATATCCTCTTTATATTCTTGCCTATGCTTGCTGTTCTTACCTTTGTTCTGTTCTATACCATGGAGTACAATATTGTTTTCAGAATGATTATTTCTGTAATCTTTGGCATTAGGTTCTCTCCTTTTTAACTCCTTTTTTTATAATATACATATTTGATCCATGCATACTGAACCCTATAAAACTTGTTTATTCTCACCTAGAGACCATGAAACTCCAAATAGTCAGGCACCAGAGCCTCGGATGATGGCTCCCTTTTGCCAGGGATGCTTAGGTAGACCTCTGGGAGGAATCCAACCATCATTTTCCCAAAAACAATGCCCCCTGTTAGCAGGAAGTAACTAAGAATGGCCATTGTCCATATTCTAATAGTAGTTAGATGTGCCTCTTCAGAGAGAGAATATGACAGGGATGGGAGGCAGAGAAATTCTAGGCAGAAAAGGAAAGGGTACCTGGCAAGGACCCCACCCTCAAGCTTGGAACCATGGACCAAAGTGTGAACTTTACACGGGTGTTTTCCTGCTCAAATATTGCCTTTTCCAAAACCACCCCTGGCACACCCTGTCCCCAATCCTGTACCCTCTAAAACCCCAGGCTCCTCTGGCAGAAGGCAGAGAAGGGGAGAAGAGAAGCAGCAGCTGAACATTGGAGAGAAACAGTTTGACGTCAGAGGGACAGCTTAATGGTGAGACTTCAGGGGAATAATACCTTCCTGCTCCATCCCCTTTCCAGCTTCCCTTCCCACTGAGAGCCACTTCCATCGGCAATAAAATCTTCTGCATTCACCACCCTTCAATTTGTTTGTGTGACCTGCTTTTTCCTGGATGCCAAACAAGAGCTCGAGTGTCATGGGGATGGACACTAAAGGCTGTGAGACTGACCTTCTGTCCTTGCTGGTGGAGAGCAGCCGCCTCATGTGAAAAGGCAGAGTGCACACTGAGCTGCTTAACACTTAAGCCGTCCATGAGTGACAAAGCTAAAGAGTGCACTGTAACACATGCCCTCTGGGGCTTTGTGGGGGGTCATGGGTACTCTCCCCTAGATTCTGCCATAGGGCCCACAGAGTTTTGCTCCTGCCAGTGCCCAGAAACACTTGCCCTGGCTCATGCACCCACTCACTGTCAGGCCTCTGAGCTCAAGCTAAGCCATCATATCCCCTGTGACCTCCACGTACACATCCAGATGGCCGGTTCCTGCCTTAACTGATGACATTCCACCACAAAATAAGTGAAAATGGCCGGTTCCTGCCTTAACTGATGACATTGTCTTGTGAAATTCCTTCTCCTGGCTCATCCTGGCTCAAAAGCTCCCCTACTGAGCACCTGGTGACCTCCACTCTGCCCACCAGAGAACAACCCCCCTTTGACTGTAATTTTCCTTTACCTACCCAAATGCTATAAAATGGCCCCACCCCTATCTCCCTTTGCTGACTCTCTTTTCTGACTCAGCCCGCCTGCACCCAGGTGAAATAAACAGCCATGTTGCTCACACAAAGCCTGTTTGGTGGTCTCTTCACACGGACGTGCATGAAATTTGGTGCCGTGACTCGGATCGGGGGACCTCCCTTGGGAGATCAATCCCCAGTCCTCCTGCTCTTTGCTCCATGAGAAAGATCCACCTATGACCTCATGTCCTCAGAGCAACCAGCCCAAGAAGCATTTCACCAATTTCAAATCTGGTAAGTGGCCTCTTACTCTCTTCTCCAACCTCTCTCACTGTCCCTCAACCACTTTCTCCTTTCCACTCTTCAATCTCTCCCTTCTCTTAATTTCAATTCCTTTCATTTTCTGGGAGAGACAAAGGAGACACGTTTTATCTGTGGACCCAAAACTCCGGCGCAGGTCACGGACTGGGAAGGCAGCCTTCCCTTGGTGTTTAATCATTTCAGGGATGCCTCTCTGATTATACACCCACGTTTTAAGGGTGTCAAACCACGCAGGGATGCCTGCCTTGGTCCTTCACCCTTAGTGGCAAGTCCCGCTTTTCTGGGGAAGGGGCAAGTACCCCAACCCCTTCTCTCCATGTCTCTACCCCTTCTCTGCCTTTCTTGGGGGCAAGAAACCCCCAACCTCTTCTCCTTCACCTTTAGCGGCAAGTCCCACTTTTCTGGGGGAGGGGCAAGTACCCTACCTCATATCTCTGAGCCCCAATCCCTTATTTCCACACCCCGACCTCGTATCTCTGTGCCCTGACCCCTTTCCTGCTTTTCTGGAGGGTAAGAACCCCCAAAGCCCTTCCCTCCGTGTCTCTACTCTCTCTTTTCTCTGGGCTTGCTTCCTTCACTATGGGCAATCTTCCACCCTCCATTCCTCCTCCTTCTCCCTTAGCCTGTGTTAAGAACTTAAAACCTCTTCAACTCTCACCTGACCTAAAATCTAAGCATCTTATTTTCTTCTGCACTGCCGCTTGACCCCAATACAAACTCAACAGTAGTTCCAAATAGCCATAAAACGGCACTTTCAATTTTTCCATCCTGCAAAATCTAAATAATTCTTGCTGTAAAATAGGCAAACGGTCTAAGTTGCCTGACATCCAGGCATTCTTTTACACATCGGTCCCTTCCCAGTCTCTGTGCCCAATGCAACTTGTCCCAAATCTTCCTCCTTTCCCTCCCACCTGTCCCCTCAGTCCCAACCCCAAGCATCACTGAGTCTTTCTAACCTTCCTTTTCTACAGACCCATCTGATCTCTCCCCTCCTCGCCAAGCTGAGCTAGGTCCCAATTCTTCCTCAGCCTCCGCTCCTCCACCCTATAATCCTTTTATCACCTCCCCTCCTCACACCGGTTCCAGCTTACAGTTTCGTTCCACTGCTAGCCCTCCCCCACCTGCCCAGCAATTTCCTCTTAAAAAGGTGGCTGAAGCTAAAGGCATAGTCAAGGTTAATTCTCCTTTTTCTTTATCCAAGCTCTCCCAAATCAGTTAGCATTTAGACTCTTTTTCATCAAATTTAAAAAACCCAGCCCAGTTCATGGCTTGTTCAGCAGCAACCCTGAGACGCTTTACAGCCCTAGACCCTAAAAAGTCAAAAGGCCGTCTTATTCTCAATATACATTTTATTACCCAATCTGCTCCCGACATTAAATAAAACTCCAAAAATTAAATTCTGGCCCTCAAACTCCACAACAGGACTTAATTAACCTCGCCTTCAAGGTGTACAATAATAGAAAAAAGTTGCAATTCCTTGCCTCCACTGTGACACAAACCCCAGCCACATCTCCAGCACACAAGAACTTCCAAACGCCTGAACCGCAGTGGCCAGGCGTTCCTCCAGAACCTCCTCCCCCAGAAGCTTGCTACCAGTGCCAGAAATCTGACCACCAGGCCAAGGAATGCCTGCAGCCCAGGATTCCTCCTAAGCCGTGTCCCATCTGTGTGGGACCCCACTGGAAATCGGACTGTTCAACTCACCTGGCAGCCACTCCCAGAGCCCCTGGAACTCTGGTCCAAGGCTCTCTGACTGACTCCTTCTCGGCTTAGCAGCTGAAGACCGACGCTGCCCGATCACCTCGGAAGCCCCGTAGACCATTATGGATGACGAGCTTTAGGTAACTCTCACAGTGGAGGGTAAGTCCATCCCCTTCTTAATCAATACGGAGGCTACCCACTGCACATTACCTTCTTTTCAAGGGCCTGTTTCCTTTGCCTCCATAACTGTTGTAGGTATTGACAGCCAGGCTTCTAAACCTCTTAAAACTCCCCAACTCTAGTGCCAACTTAGAAAATACTCTTTTAAGCACTCCTTTTTAGTATCCCCACCTGCCCAGTTCTCTTATTAGGCCGAGACACTTTAACTAAATTATCTGCTTCCCTGACTATTCCTGGATTAACAGCTGCATCTCATTGCTGCCCCTCTTCCCAATCCAAAGCCTCCTTTGCGTCCTCCTCTTGTATTCCCCCACCTTAACCCACAAGTATAAGATACCTCTACTCCCTCCTTGGCGACCGATCATGCACCCCTTACCATCTCATTAAAACCTAATCACCCTTACCCCGCTCAATGCCAATATCCCGTCCCACAGCATGCTTTGAAAGGATTAAAGCCTGTTATCACTCGCCTGCTACAGCATGGCCTTTTAAAGCCTACAAACTCTCCTTACAATTCCCCCATTTTACCTGTCCTAAAACCAGACAAGTCTTACAAGTTAGTTCAGGATCTATGCCTTATCAACAAAATTGTTTTGCCTATCCACCCCATGGTGCCAAACCCATATACTCTCCTATCCTCAATACTTCCCTCCACAATCCATTATTCTGTTCTGGATCTCAAACACGCTTTCTTTACTATTCCTTTGCACCTGTCATCCCAGTCTCTCTTTGCTTTCACTTGGACTGACCCTGACACCCATCAGGCTCAGCAAATTACCTGGGCTGTACTGCCGCAAAGCTTCACAGACAGCCCCCATTACTTCAGTCAAGCCCAAATTTCTTCCTTATCTGTTACCTCTCTCAGCATAATTCTCATAAAAACACGGGTGCTCTCCCTGCTGATCGTGTCTGATTAATCTTCCAAACCTCAATCCCTTACAAAACAACAACTCCTTTCCTTCCTAGGCATGGTTAGTGCTGTCAGAATTCTTACACAAGAGCCAGGACCGCACCCTGTAGCCTTTCTGTCCAAACAACTTGACCTTACTGTTTTAGCCTAGCCATCGTGTCTCCGTGCAGCAGCTGCTGCCGCCCTAATACTTTTAGAGGCCCTCAAAATCACAAACTATGCTCAACTTACTCTCTACATTTCTCATAACTTTCAAAATCTATTTTCTTCCTCACACCTGACGCATATACTTTCTGCTCCCCGGCTCCTTCAGCTGTACTCACTCTTTGTTAAGACCCACAATTACCATTGTTCCTGGCCCCGACTTCAATCTGGCCTCCCACATTATTCCTGATACCACACCTGACCCCCATGACCGTATCTCTCTGATCCACCTGACATTCACCTCATTTCCCCATATTTCCTTCTTTCCTGTTCCTCACCCTGATCACGCTTGATTTATTGATGGCAGTTCCACCAGGCCTAATCGCCACACACCAGCAAAGGCAGGCTATGCTATAGTACAAGCCACTAGCCTGCCTCTTAGAACCTCTCATTTTCTTTCCATCGTGGAAATCTATCCTCAAGGAAATAACTTCTCAGTGTTCCATCTGCTATTCTACTACTCCTCAAGGATTATTCAGGCCCCCTCCCTTCCCTACACATCAAGCTCGAGGATTTGCCCCCACCCAGGACTGGCAAATTAGCTTTACTCAACATGCCCTGAGTCAGATAACTAAAATACCTCTTAGTCTAGGTAGACACTTTCACTGGATAGGTACAGGCCTTTCCTACAGGGTCTGAGAAGCCCACCGCAGTCATTTCTTCCCTTCTGTCAGACATAATTCTTCAGTTTAGCCTTCCCACCTCCATACAGTCTGATAACAGACCAGCCTTTATTAGTCAAATCAGCCAAGCAGTTTTTCAGGCTCTTAGTGTTCAGTGAAACCTTTATATCCCTTACGGTCCTCCATCTTCAGGAAAAGTAGAACGGACTAAAGGTCTTTTAAAAACGCACCTCACCAAGCTCAGCCACCAACTTAAAAAACACTGGACAATACTTTTACTCAGAAGTCAGACCTGTCCTCAGAATGCTACAGGGTATAGCCCATTTAAGCTCCTGTATAAATGCTCCTTTTTATTAGGCCCCAGTCTCATTCCAGACACCAGACTAACTTAGACTGTGACCCCAACAAACTTGTCATCCCTCCTATCTTCTGTCTAGTCATACTCCTATTCACCGTTCTCAACTACTCATACATGCCCTGCTCTTGTTTACACTGCCAGTTTATACTGTTTCTCCAAGCCATCACAGCTGATATCTCCTGGTGCTATCCCCAAACTGCCACTCTTAACTCTTGAAGTAAATAAATAATCTTTGCTGACAGGACTATGCTGAATTTCCTTAGGCACTCTCTAATTAGATGTCCTAGGTCCTCCCAATTCTTAGTCCTTTAATACCTGTTTTTCTCCTTCTCTTATTCCGTTTAGTTTTTCAATTCATACAAAACCATATCCAGGCCATCACCAATAATTCTAAATGACAGATGTTTCTTCTAACAGTCCCACAATATCACCCCTTACCACAAAATCTTCCTTCAGCTTAGTCTCTCCCACTCTAGGTTCCCACCAGCCCCTAATCCCGCTTGAAGCAGCCCTGAGAAACAGCACCCATTATCTCTCCATACCACCCCCCAAAATTTTCACTGCCCCAACACTTTACCACTATTTCATTTTATTTTTCTTATTAATATAAGAAGACAGGAATGTCAGGCCTCTGAGCCCAAGCTAAGCCATCATATCCCCTGTGACCTCCACGTACACATCCAGATGGCCGGTTCCTGCCTTAACTGATGATATTCCACCACAAAATAAGTGAAAATGGCCTGTTCCTGCCTTAACTGATGACATTGTCTTGTGAAATTCCTTCTCCTGGCTCATCCGGCTCAAAAGCTCCCCTACTGAGCACCTGGTGACCTCCACTCTGCCCACCAGAGAACAACCCCCATTTGACTATAATTTTCCTTTACCTACCCAAATCCTATAAAACAGCCCCACCCCATCTCCCTTTGCTGACTCTCTTTTCTGACTCAGCCCGCCTGCATCCAGGTGAAATAAACAGCCATGTTGCTCACACAAAGCCTGTTTGGTGGTCTCTTCACAGGGAAGTGCATGAAACTCACCTGTGTGCTTCCCCTTCTGCAAGGAGTTGAGAGCTGCGGGCTGAGTAGCAAGATATTCCTGTTGGGAGACCCATGATGGGGTCAGGGAAAATTTCCTGTTTCGGAAGGAGAAAGAGGTCTTGGTCAACTACCAGATGCTTGCCATCCTTACCACATTTCCACAGATTTTATTAGGTAGATATAAATGATATCTATAATTAGATATTATCTAATTATCTATAATTATCTAATTATCTATAATTAGATATTATCTAATTATCTAATTATAGATATCATTTATAATATCTATATATTATATATAATATCTATAATAATTATATAATATTTAATTATATAATTATAGATATATATTATATATAATTAGATATATCTATAATTAGATAATTAGATAATATCTAATTATAGATATTATTTCTAGCTACATATACATATGTACATAGCTACCAATATATCTGTGTACATATGTGTATATATATAGATAGATATAGATATTTTTATCTATATATCTGTGTTTCTATCAATCTATCTAATCTATCTATCCTATTGGTTCTTTTTCTCTGAAGAACCTAATATAATACACTCATCTTCAAAATTATATCCAGAAATGACCACATCTCATCACTACTATTGCCAGCATTCTGGATCGTGCTACCATTGTTTCTCATTTTCTATTTGCCTTAAGAATTATTCCCGTAGGATTTAATCAGAAGTAAGATTAGATAGTTGTTTTAAAAATAATTTTCCCCAGTTTCACCAGGGAGTGGGTTGGCAGACTTCCTTATACTGTCATGCTGGAAGTTGATTCCCTCTTCCCCCATGTAAACTTCTGAATGTGCTATTTTTACTTTTAATTACAAAAATATTTTTATTTTTAATTACACAATTTTCTTATAACACTTCTCAACGATATAGACCTTTGTAAAAATAGTATAGTTAAACTCCTTTTACCCTCCAGCCAATTCCACTCCCTAGGATAAACTACTGCTAAGTAAAGTAAATAAATAACTTTCAAATAACATAAATTGAACTTGACAGTAACAGGTATCTCTTGTAAACTGCACGTGACACAGTTATTTCAACCCTTCTCACATCACTTCCATAGTTTTCAAGTAGCATAACTTATAGGCCAAGCTGTGCACAAGACTTAATCTGTGTTACCTGTTTCTAGCTCTGGCTTATTTCTGTGAAAGGAAAATAAATCTTGGGGCCCCAAATCACTAAGCTAAAGAGAAAAGTCAAGATGGGAACTGCTTAGGGCAAACCTGCCTCCCATTCTATTCAAAGTCATCCCTCTGCTCACTGAGATAAATGCATATCTGATTGCCTCCTTTGAAAAGGGTAATCAGAAACTCAAAATAATGCAAGTTTGTCTCTCACTTACCTGTGACCTGGAAGCCCCCTTCCTGCTTCCCGTTGTCCTGCCTTTGATTTGAGTTGTCCCAACTCTTTGCACAGAACCAACATACATTTTACATATATTGATTGATGTCGTCTCATGTCTCCCTAAAATGTGTAAAACCAAACTGTTCGCCTACAACCTTGGGCACATGTCATCAGGATCTCCTGAGGCTGTGTCACAGACACATGTTCTCAACCTTGGCAAAATAAATTTTCTAAATTAACTGAGACCTGTCTCCAATAGTCAGGGTTCACATTTCCATAAACTTTAATTAAATCCAGTGTTCAATTCCCAGAACTCATTGTATCTGAACCACTGCAGACATTTGATAGAGTTGAACACCGTCTTTCCTGAAACACCTTTCCACTTCCTTTCTGACTCCTAAACCTCCTAGTTCTCCGTATACTTCTATGGCTGCTCCTTCTCAGTCAGTTGTATTGGTTGCTACTCTTTTCCCTGACCTAAGAACTTTGCAGTCTTAGATCTCTGAATCTCTTTTCTGTCTATGCTTAAATCTTTTCCGATTTTCAACCAGACTGATAACTTTAAATGTTATCTATACACTGATCATTCCCAGATGTTCAACAACAGTTAGAACTCTCCTTAAACTTCAAACACGTGTATCCAAGATGTATGCTCTTAGTTACAAACGAGAATCTCTAAACTCACATAGTCAAAGATGAGAGCTGATATCATACTTCTCCCCAGTCTGCTTCTCTCACAGCCTTCTCCAGCTCAGTAATCAACAGCATCATTCCTCCAGGTACTCAGTTCAACAATCATGGACTTAGTTTCTGCTGTCAAACCCTATATTCTTCTTCAAATATATCTGGATTTGTATATATAGATGTCCTCTTTATATATGTATGTATACATATTCTATATATCAGGCTATCAATATATCTGTGAACATATGTATATATAGATAAAAATTTCTATATCTATGTTATAGATAAAATATCTATATTTATGTTTCTATCAATCTATTTATATCTACCCATTCTATTGGTTCTATATCTCTGGAAAACCCTAATACAATACACTCATCTTTAAAATTATATCCAGAATGGTGACCACATCTCATCACTGTTATTGCCAGCATTCTGGAGCATGCTGCCATTGTTTGTCTTTTAGATTATTGTAACAGACTTTTAATTAATTAGTCTCCCAAAAGTAAACAGATAACATACTAAAATATGTTAATTAGAAAGTTTATTTATGAAGACATTTTATAAAGGTATGTGTAGTAGTCTATTCTCATGCTGCTAATATAGACATACTCAAGACTGGATAATTTATAAAGGGAAGAGGTTTAATTGATTCACAGCTCAGCATGCCTGGGGTTGCCTCAGGAAACTTACAATCATGGTAGAAGGCAAAAGGGAAGCAAGGCACCTTCTTCACAAGGCAGCAGGAAGGAGAAATGCCTAGGAAAGGGGGAAAAGCCACTTATAAAACCATCGGATTTTGGGAGAACTCACTCACTATCATGAGAATGCCATGGGGGCAACTGCCTCCATGATTCAATTACCTCCCACCGGGTCCCTTCCACAACATTTGGGGATTATAGGATCTACAACTAAAGATGAGGTTTGGGTGGGGACACAGCCAAACCATATCAGTTTGAGTATAAAGAGACTGGAACTGGAAGTAGTGACAGCGAGACTCTTTTCATTTCTGGGCCTGGATACTTGTGAATGTGACCTTATTTGAAAGTAGGGTCTTGGAAGATGATTAAGTTAAGGTTTCTTTTAGGGTGGGCTCCACTTTAATATGACTGGCGCCTTTATGAAAAGCAGAAATTTGAACAAGATAGATATGTACAGAAGGAAGAAAATTCAACACACAAAGAACCAAGGAAGCTACAAGCCAAGAAACAGCTGAGGCTATAAGGAACCTAGGAGAGAAGCATGGAACACATTTCCTCCAGAGCCTTCAGAAGGAACTATCACTGTTGATACTTTGATTTCAGACTTCTGGCCTCCAGAATTGTGGGACAATAACTTTCTGTTATTTAAGTCACTCAGTTTGTGGCATTGTGTTATGACAGCCCAGGAAACTAATACCAATGAGAAGAATGTGACAAACCCAGGTTAGAGAGTTGAATAAATTTAGCAGATTTGAAAGTGTCACTGACCTTTTATTAAATAGTATAACCTGCCATAGGGAAACTCATGGGGTAAAGCAAAGGAAATAAACTCTGACCTCACTCTGCTGCCTCCCTCTGATCTCCCAGGTTCTCCTGAAAGCTGCTGATGTAGTGCATACAGGTTTGCTTCCTAGGGCAGAGAAAGGGTGAAAAGGGTGGAAGGTGCTTCTGGAAAGCTAAAAGGCAGTTTTCTGAGACACTTTCTAACTAGTTCCCTTCACCTTCTCTTTTCCTCCTATTGCTTACTCTCAACACAGGATCCAGAATGATGTAGCTGAAATAGAAAAAACAAAAACAAAAACAAAAAACAAAAGTCATGTCATTCCTCTGCTTAAAATCCTCCCAACACAAACCTAATCCAAAAGCCCTTAGAAGGACCTGTAAAGTCATACACGTGTGGCTGGTCACTGCCTGTTACCTTACCTCCTAGTATCCTCTCCCTTGCTCACTCTGTCACAGTTGACCTGGCCTCCTCGCTTTACACTTGCTCAGTTTGAAGTCCTTCCTCAGATGTCTACATGACTTCCGTTCTCCTTTTATGCAGGTCTTTACTCAGTAAGGTGTCCTCAGACCACTCTGTCTAACATATTAAGCTTGTATTCTCCAAACACGTTGCCTATTCTCCTCCTTCTTAACATTTATCATTATCTAAAAAGTTGTATATTAACTGAAGTACTGCCAATTTTGGTATGGCATATAAAAAGTTTAGAGGTTGCCATTCCATCCTAACAACAAAATGCTGGACAACTTACAAAATCAACAACTCTTCTTAGGTCTGTAGGAGAAGTGAGGTTATAGGGCAAACCGTTGTCCCCAAAATTGGAAAGACAGAAAAGGAAATACAGAGAATCACAATTTTTGTGAATATTGACAAACTAATTTTATATTTTACATGGAGAGGTTAAAAAAATCCAGAAGATTGGCCAGGCGTGGTGGCTCATGCCTGTAATCCCAGCACTTTGGGAGGCCGAGGCGGGTGGATCATGAGGTCAGGAGATTGAGACCATCCTGGCTAACATGGTGAAACCCCGTCTCTACTAAAAATACAAAAAATTAGCCGAGTGTGGTGGCACATGCCTGTAGTCCTACCTACTTGGGAGGCTGAGGCAGGAGAATCACTTGAACCCAGGAGGCAGAGGTTGCGGTGAGCAGAGATTGTGCTGCTGCACTCCAGCCTGGGTGACAGAGCAAGACTCTGTCTCAAAAACAAAAACAAAACCAGAAGATCTAGCACAACATTCAAAAAGAACAAAGTTGGAAGACGGACACTACTCAACTTCAAGGCTTACTATAAAGCTATGGCAATCAAGACAGTGTGGTATTGGCAAAAGAATAGACAAATAAATAAATAGAATGGAATAGAGTCCAGAAATAAACCCACATAAATGTAGTCAACAAGCCTTTGACAAAGAGTGCTAAAATGATGTCTATTTTTTTAAAAACTATATATTTTACTTATCCTGTTTCTTGTCTCCCTCCTCCACTGTACGCCCCTTCAAGGTAGGGCTATTTGTCTATTTTGTTTACTGTTGAATTTCCAGTGCCTAGAATAGTGCTGCATTCTGGGCTCTGATGCATATATGTTGAATGCATGAATAAATGCCTTCCCTTTTTGTTTTTCAATCTTATGAGCTTAATCTTCCTTAGTTACTGCAGTTGTTTTGAAGTCTATTATTGCTACCATCAAATTTTCTGGTATAAAGAGATACAATGAGACAGATGGCTTTGTTGTAGTTGATACTTAATGACTTGCTGTAATGAACAGTGAATCCCTAAAACCCAAATGCCGGCACAGATTCTGTACATTCTATCTTTCTGATAAGCCTGCAACATTTCTTGGTAACAAGCAATGCAATTTCAAGGAAATTTTGTATATACTTTTCAATTGGAGAGCCATTTTGTTTTTAGTTTCCCTTTCTTTTCCAAGACACCCTATTCAAGGTAATACAATATGTTCCTTAAATGTAAGCAATGATGGCAGACGGTATTTATTGTTTTGTCTAGAACTATTTTGAAATATTTAGTCAAGGACACACATTGCATTTTAGCAAACATTTCTTTTGGAAGAAAACTATGAACATCAAATACCACCAAATTGTACTGTCAACTCTATATATAACTATAAGGAAAAAATAATGCTATTTTTATTGCTATTCTTTTTATAGATTTGATATTATGGGTCCTGGGTAAATATGTTATTACTAAAAGCCTACAGGAGTTGACTGAAATATCCCTATTCTTTGCCACGTTTTGGACTTCAGTATAGATTATTACACTGATTTTTGTGGCCAGTAATCCTTGCTATACTTTTCTTCTTCTCAGTGCTCTCATTAGCCTTTTGTCTTTTTTATTCTAATACAAATCACTGTCAAGTTTTAGACTCACTGTCACTAAAATGTAGATCCTTATAAGTCTCTCATGGTGTATCTGTACAAACATTCAGCCTTTTCAAAGGTTACATTATGTATTCTTCATAACAGCAAGAGAATGTGAATTAGAAAACACAAAGAAAACAGCTCTCAAGAAAATGTTATAACTTTTAAATACATTTTTGATGGCTTACATTTTACCAAGATTTGAAATTTTCAATGAAATCCAGAAAATCTGATAGTCATACAGAAAATAAAAATTAGCACTTTTTATGGGATAAAAGTTGTTTATTTTAACAACAAATTAAGGTTAGTAGGTCATGAAAGGTCCATGTTCTTATACTAAGCCAACTTTTTTTGATAGCATAACAGCGTTCCTAACAGTGTTTTAAACAAGACAGCTTTCTCTGAGGATGGGAAAGAAATTTTGATTTTTTTTTCTAAGCTTCCCTTCTTTCCCTGATTCTAGCCTTCCACCAGTTTCCTTCAATTCCAAGTTGTTTGTCTCTATATACTCTATAAAATCTTTTTTCTTTCTGTAGTTCTGGGTAACCATAAATGCCAAGGATGTGTTTCGCATACTCCTTCCTTGCATTGCTCGTTTGTGTGTGTGTGTGTGTGTGTGTGTGTGTGTGTGTGTGTGTATGTGTGTAAAATTTGAAATAAAATTTTCATCAGTTCATCTTTAAACTTAAAAGTAATCTACGTAAAATTAAAAGAGATATGCTTATCTCTTAACATCTTTGACTGGGTTTATTTGGTTTAGAGAAGTTAGGGTGGGGTGCTCAGAATGCTGTTTGAATTGAAATCTGAGATAAGATCCTTTTCTGTGGTCTCCAAGGCACAGATGGAAGCACAATCACATACTGAAAAGCTTTCTTAGGGCTATGACCTTGAATGTCTCTTCAAAAGATGAAGCAACTAATTTAAAAATAAAATGCAAATATTACCTGTTAATTTTGTGCCATATATTCATGTATCTTTCTGAAAATATGTCATTTATCTGAACTCAAATTTTGATAGTAAAAATTACTTAAACCAATGTAAATATTGGCATACTTTGGAATACATCAAATTCTTTTAAAGTGAATTATTGCATTGTGTAGGTCTAAGAATAAAATAGGAAAGAAAAGAGAAGTCTTTACTTTTTAAAATACAATGCTTTTTAAAAAATTAATAAAAAACTAGACAAACAAAAAGGAGCTCTACTTAGCCAGCAATAGATCCAACCAAACTATTTTAAAGCAGTTTTCAGAGCAAATATTATGGAAGACATTTATTCCTCTACATATTTGCCAGTTATCCTTCAACTTCAAGGATACTGCTTGCTGCTTCAGAATAGCTCTGCTGAAGTTGTGGGTATAGAGAAATGGGCCTGATTGCTCATTGCAGGGCTAAGTGGCAGCTTAAGACTTAAAGGCACACATTTATAAAGTTCAGAGCTTTCTCAAGTGTCAGTTAGCATGTACTTGATGAAGTAGCTCAGTGAGGAAGCCAGCTGGCCTGCAGTCATACTAACTGCAAGATCAACGATTAATACCAAAGTGTTCACATATTCAAAAGAGAAGTTTAATCCTGTGAAATCCCTTACTGTGCTGCTCTCAAGTTTGATTGGGGATGACAGGTGCCATAAGAGAGCTCTTGACTAAGAGCAAAGAATTGTATCAAGATAAAGAACAGAACAAGCTTGAAAAGAACAAGAGAAGAAAAGAAGGGTAGGTGGTGGCAGGAAGAAATCTGAGGAAAAGACTCTCTTGAAATGTGAAGGTTTCAAGCTGTTCTCAAAATAGAGAAAACATAGAGAATATTTGTATATACATTTTGAAAATCTTCTGCCAGAAAATTAAAAGTGAGATAAAACATTTAGTTTTGCAATAGATATTTCTCAATATGGATATATCATGTCCTCCATTTTGGAGCAGTACAAGAAAAAATAGAAGTAAAATATGCCGATAGATCTTCACTCCTATAGTGAAACCACGTTTAAACTTTTGTAAAATAGAGTTAAGCATAAGTAAGCATAAGCACTTTGGACAATTTTAAGTTTACTATTTTCTTTTAAAATCATATCCAAAGTATATAGAAACCCATACAGAAATGTGGCAAATTGTTTCCCTATATTTCTTTCCATCAACTAATATACATGCCACTTAATAGTAGTTAATGTAGCATATAGCTCAACAACAACGACAACAAAATCACTTAGCAATTGAATACAAAACTTCTTCAAGCCTCAGGGCTGTCATCTAAAATTTGAAATAATAATCCAGCTTCTTAAAGATCCTATGAGGCTTAAAAGAGATAACAGATATAAAGTAAAATGTTTGGTGTAGTGTTTAGCACATTCTAAGTGATCAATAAAGGATAGATACTACTATTATTATTTGAGGAAATAGTAAATTAAAATTTCAACTTAGATGTCAATTAGATAGATAGATAGATAGATAGATAGATAGACAGATAGATAGATAAATAGATAGAATAGATAAAGAATTCCCAAAGAAAGGTATGAATGGTTTCAAAGTATGCCAAAAAATACTCCTTGGGCAGCTCTAAAATTCAAAGGAGACAATAAAAGGGCTGAAGGAAGAGATTCTTTTGAAGAGATTTATTGTGATATAGTTGCTGAAGTGATTTGACTCTCACTCATTCCTCTTTAAGGGACAGGTTGAAGTGTTCACTTCTAATGTCAATTCTTGTGTGCACTCCCTTCAAGAAGACAATTCTGAAAGCTTGGCTGGTGCCCCAGGAATTGTGGAAAAATGTTGGTAGGGTTATCTGTGCATGTATGAAGTATCTAAAGGATGGAACAGCCCGAGGCCACAGTGTAGAGGGAGCTACTGATGCATTAGGGAGGAAGAGATTAACCTGGTAATGGTGGAGGAAAGTGCAATACCTCCAGAGATGGGTTGTGCAAAACCCAGTGAGAATGCAGGTATTTATTATATGGGACCTTTCCAAAATGCCTTCTGTCAGAATGTTGGGTGCCCAACAAGGAAAGTCTGTGTAGGTAGGCCCTAGAGGAAACCTGAAGCTGATGTGGATGCAAAAGCAGCCACCCAAGGCAAAAGTACGAGGGTAACAGGAGTACATCAGGGCATTTCTAAAGAATCTCCCAAAAAGCCCCCAAAGGATAAAATCAGAATTAAACAGTAGCCATGCTCAGAGGCTGTAAAATTCTGTAATTACAATGGTCAAATAATAAGTTTACATACTTCTTTCCCTCTTCCTTTTCTCTGTTTCAATTCCAAGGAGCCAAAAACCACATGTATCAGTCAGATTAGGTGAGTTGCAACAACAAACAAATCTTAAATCTTCTTAGATTAAAAGAAAAAGTTTAATTTTTCATTTATGTCATATGCCCTTTGCAAGTCAACAGGAAGTCTCTGCTTATTACAGTACTTGGAAACATAGATCAGTGAAGCTGTACCTACATAAACATTTCAGATTACACAGAAAAGAGACTCAGGAGGATCTCACATTAACAATTAAATGCCAACACTTTATCACTCACAACCTGTCCAGAACTAGCCCTGTGGTCCAGCCAATCACAGTATTCCAGGAAGAGCAATGCCACCTTATATACAGAAGATTGAGAGTGAGAAACAGTTGATAAACATCACTAACAACTGCCATAACCTGCCCTTTGGCCAAAATTAAAAATTTATATACTCTCTTTTTCACAGTCAAAACATGTTACCCTCTTCCTCACAGATACAACCTCAAAGCCTTATCTAATTCTAAAACTGCTGGGGGATGACTAATAGTCTCAGTATCAGGTCTGATATGTTTCCTCTTGACTTTGAGGCCAATGAAAAAGAAGAACAACTTCTCTGCTACCCACACAGACAAAATACAACAATGAAACAGGGACAAAATAACCACAGGAAACAATCCTGTTTGTAAAATGTCTGGCCGATAGCAGACTTACAAACATATTTTAAACGCTCCCTTTTCCTGATGATGGGGAATAGTTTAGGCCCTAATTTTGTACCCCCACTCCCCCTAAGAAACCCTTAGTGTTCTCTGTGATAGATACCTGGGTGGTATCTGACCTGTGTCTTTTACAGTATTCTTGGATAACAAAGAATACTTCTCGGAGTTAAGCAGACTTTGCAACATGTAACTTGCCAACATGTGGTGGGAGACCCAAAGGTCATTTTCAGTCTTAAGCATTCACAATTTCTTTTAAACAAGGCTGATGGTTTTTTTTGTAGTAGTAATTTCCAAATGACTTAGGAAATTTCTGGAGATGAGAACGTAATCAATTTGGTATCAGTCATTTCCATGTTGCAATGGCCATATCCTCAGTTCTTCTCTAGATATATCTCTAAGATTTGCTATATTTCTTTTCTTTCTTTCTTTTTTTTTTTTTACATGGAGTTTCACTCTGTTGCCCAGGCTGGAGTGCAGTGGTGCGATCCCAGCTCACTGTTACCTCCACCTCCTGGGTTCAAGCAATTCCCCTGCCTCAGCCTCCTGAGTAGCTGGGATTACAGGCACGCTCACCAAGCCTGGCTAAGTTTTCTATTTTTTGTAGAGACGGGATTTCACCATGTTGGTCAGGCTGGTCTCCAACTGTTGACCTCGTGATCCACCCGCCTTGGCCCCCCAAAGTGCTGGGATTACAGGCGTGAGCCACCATGCCCAGCAGATTTGCTGTATTTCTATGCTTTTTTCTACTCTTGATTATTTCTTTCTCTAGAATTAACTGTCGGCATTTTGAGCTTTTCATACATCTATGTGATAGCAGCAGGAGGCAGACAAACGCCTAAGCAGATAGGGGCGGGTCCCTGGTGAAACTCCACCTTCAAGCTCAAAAAACAGCCTGAAGGCTGAAAGACTGGACTGCTGGTCCCAGATGAAGCCCGCGACCCAGAGTGAGAACTTCTGTTCCTGTTTGCTTCCCCTTTCCCTATTGATTCTTTCTGAATAAGGCCTCTTAACCAATTGAATGTTGCCTTTTCCAGTACCACCTATGGCCTGCCCTTCCTCTATTCTGAGCCCATAGGTGTCCAAGACTGCCCGGGACTCAGCCA
The DNA here is from genome assembly GCF_029281585.2 of Gorilla gorilla gorilla. Lineage (NCBI taxonomy): Eukaryota > Metazoa > Chordata > Mammalia > Primates > Hominidae > Gorilla > Gorilla gorilla. The sequence continues at coordinate 107,855,747 of NC_073228.2, forward strand.
CACTGGGGGATCTTTTCAGCCTTTGGGTAGGGAGACCCCTCCCCGCCCCCATCGCTTCTCCGCAGAAAGCTGTTTCATCACTCAATAAAACTCTCTGCCTTGCTCACTCTTCAATTGTCAGCATATCTTCATTCTTCTTGGGCGCCAGACGAGAGCTCAGGACCCACTGAGTGTGGGTACCCCAAAAGGCTGTCCCATTGCCCTTTTGCCCTTGCCAGCAGAGGGCAGCTGCCCCACGCAATGGGGCCAGGGGCCTATTGAGCTGTGAACACACCATGTCCATTGGGCGGTGGACAGCACAATTAAAAGAGCTAATTAGCACACTAACACCCTGCTGGGGCTTCAGGGTTGTGGGTACCCTTGCCTGGGTGCTGCCACATTCCCCTTGAGGTGACATGCCTGGTCTGGCTGTGAGCCCCGCAGGTAGCTTGAGCCTTTGTCGGTGTTTGGAGTGGCTGGCCGGATCCTGCACTCACTCACTCGGGCGCTCCCTCCCACAAGGGGCTGAGCATGGCAGGCAGAGTAGACGGGGTACCCCTGCTGCAAGTCTTGTATAGAGGCTGGGAGAAAATTCCTGTGTCATTTGGGAAAGTCACACATTGATCTTATATCTCTGAGCCGTGTTGTCCAATTCAAAGCAATTGGGCACCACATTTTCAACTGGGTCTTTGTCCTAAATCTAGTTAAATTTATTTTGTGGTTTTAGCAATGCATGTGAAGACTATACTATTGATTTGATTCTTGCTACAAAATTAAATTTTAATTGTCATTGTTTCCTCAAAGACTTTCTCAGTTTAATTTTTTTCTAGTAGCTGATGAAAAGTGGTTGCATTTTCATTTTTCAGCTCTGAAAGTTCCCAAATTTCAGGACTCTCCTGATTTCTTATTCCTGTTCTAAAAGCAGCAAATTATTTCCTGACAGACCCCCCTCCTTGCAGTAAGTTGCCAAACTCAGCCAACAACTCAGCCAACAACAATGAAAACACACTGGTAATATTTTGTTTTTTAACCTTTTCCCTTCAAGCTACAAATTCATTAAGTAAATATCTTTTAAGTTATTAACTCAACTGACATTTTACAGGGTCTAATAGCAGTTTCTCTATTGCTTGCTATGTGGTCCCTAAACCAGTGCCACATATTTCTAGTCAGGAGAGGTTACATTGTCCTTGTGTAATGACACAGCCCAAAATATCAGTAATTTAGTAGAACAGTTTATTTTTTGTTGCTATTACATTTCCTTGTGGTTAATGGAATGCGAAGTGAGGATGGGAAGGGAGTGCCTTCTCAGAAGAGACCCAGGTGAATAACTCTCTTGAATGTAGCTGTTCCCCCAGTCCAAAGGAGAGATTTTTGGAGGGTTCTTTATCAACCATTATATATTCTGTTACAAAAGTGACTTATGCCACTTCCTACTTGCAGGTCATTGGCTACAATTATTGACACAGTTGCACCCAGTCACAAAGGGGCCAAGAAATGCAGTTCTCCCATGTGCATTCAGGTGGAAAACATCATGAATGGCTGAGGCAACATGGTTGCTACCAGAGTTAGGAAAGAAAAAGATCATGAAACTAACCTCCCAAGCAATGGGTAGCCTGCTCGATGTTGACCCCTGCCAGGGGAGGAAATAATATTTAATTGTAAATAATGTTCAGAGTTTTGATTATTGCATTATATTGATCACCCTAAGCTGATTATGTTTTATGACTCTAGGTGTCATTGGACTGTTTATTATCAAATAGCAAGAAAAAAAATTATGGATCTATCTACGGTTTTCATTCTATGGCCCTCCTGGATAAATTTCAAGGTGACAGATGTGAGACACAAACAAATTTTCCTTTTGATGACAAGAGTTGTACCTGTTTGGCCATTAAATGACCATTGAAATCACCATTAAACACCCACCTCCATCATCATCATCAGTTGCACTTACGTTTACGAAAGCCATGGATTGGTGAGCACATCAGCTCAAGCTCGCCTAGCTGTCATCGGTCAATAATCCATAAAGGAGAAGGAAAAATTTTCTCCAGAATCAAAACCCATGCCTGGCTCTTTGATTGAAGTACCATACAATTCATTTTTAAGTTTTTTTTAATTCTCCGAAGCACTCTGTCTCAGATTGCAAGTACTTTGGTTGCAAGCACTACCAGGTGACTTTGGCAAAATTAAGCTAAAATATATTTGATGGGTGGACATGAGGTAGCTCAGAGAGTTTAAATGAAGGCTAAAGAACTAAACTTGAAACAGATATGAAAAGGAAGCTGTAGAGACTCAGTGGCACTGATTGTTAGGTTGTTTCTACATTGTTAAGATGAATAAACAAATTCCAAATTTTCTCTTGTCTTAGTCACTCCCCTAATGATTCAGTTTCTGAAGAGAGAGGGTTGATTGGTTAAACTTAGTTTGATTACTTGCCCACTCATTCTTTACTGTATCTTTGCAGTGAGAAGAATTATGTAGTTTTGATGGAAGAAGCCTCCAGGGTTACAAATTTTCTCTTCTTCTGTTGGTGGCAGAGCACAGTACCTTACGTTACCATTCTTAGGAACAGTGATAGTGGTTGTGTGGTAGCCATAAAACAAAACAAAAATGCCTGTAATCAGTTCACCTTGTTGTATGAATGTAAAATGTTTGAAGAATATAACTTTAATATTTTTTTCCTTAATGTAAAGAGCAACGTTTTCAGAAAAATATTCTGGGAAGAAGTTTTGGGTCAATAACATGCTTCCTAGGTAAATTATCAACAACAAGGTACAAAAAGACATGCTTGAAAAAAATGATAAAATCATCTTATCTAAGCCACTTGATTCTTGATCCCCTCTTTCCTGGTATCGTACTCTGCTTTGAAAACCAAGCAGAGTAGCAACTAAAAGTTTCAGGCTTTATAAAGACATGTCTTTGGGAAAATTTCCTGCTCTGTCCCCAGATTTAGCCATTCCCTAGTTGCTGGTAACCTAATGTAATTTCCTCAATGCAAATTAACTGATTTATTTGAGCCTTTCCCTGACACTGACTATTAATTCTTGATGGAGGCGAGGCCCTGAGGTTGGTAATGTGATGGTAGCTGATGGAGTGAATTATGATTGTGTTGATTTCTTGGAGCCTTCTATAACACGTTGAAGGATTATTCAATGCCTTGTCATTACAAATAAGCTAGTACAAAACAAAGATGCAGTATTCATTCGATCTATAATACAAGTATGAGAGCTAACATGGTAGAATGGGGGAAGCTCTAGAAAGAAAAGAAAACTATGTTTTCTGTCTGCATGAAAGACAGCAAGAAAAAGCTACTTTAACATGCATTGTGTGTTGATGTTTTCTGTGCATTTCTCTGTCTATGCATAAAAAATTAAACCTTTTGACTGGTTAGCAGTTGGCCATGATTCATTTTTATTCACCACTGTCCATAACTGGATTAAATAATTATAATTTGTCTTACCATCTGAGACTCTCCCTGACATTTGGATGCCTCTGCCCTGCTGCTCACTTATGCTTAAGTTTGTACCTGCTCATTAACTGATTTGTCCTAAAAATAACTTTGAAAGTCTCAGTTCCTGAGCTGTTAGCAGTTAGCCTACAAAGCTAAGGTTATAAAATCAGCATCTGGCTAGAGCTCAAAAAGCTGACTCTGTTCTCGTTTTTAAGGCTAAGATAAAGAAATGTATATTTAAACCTGCTTCTAATTAGCTCTTAAACTGTAAATCACTGAAGGCTATCATGAAGGAGGTGTCTCATCGTACTGAAGGGTTTGTTACTTCATTCCTGGCTTCAGAATTCATTATGAATTAGACATTTGAAAGCTACCATCTCTTGTCTATCCCACAAAATCTCAAGGTAAAACACGTAGTAATGGCACTCTGTTTTGTGGTTAAATATTTCCATGCAGAAGTTTTGCATTTTTAAGAAATAAACTTATCAACCTACTTTAAATTGATTTAATTCTAGATATTTCAGAATCACTGCATTTGGGAGTGCCGGAATTTATTTGATAATATTTGCATTTCATCTTTAAGTATTTACAAGTTTGGCTAAAACAATTCTTAACTTTTATAGCAAAAGACAATTCAGAGATAATTCCATGTATATAAATATTCTAGAGAAAAGAAACATTTTCTCTTTCTCCTATGTTCACATGGGGGCATAATGAGTAATTTCTTTTCTGAAAAAGAAGCAAAACTACTTTATATTTTAATACTAATTAATTAGACATTTAATTCAATTAATAAAATAGACTGGTTAGCAAAATCAAGCTGTGGTGAAGAGTAGAGAACAAAGTTGAACAATTTGAAATATTAGAGTTTAAAGTTAAATTGTATAATATTTTGTATAAGTCTTCATCCACTGATTTGTCACTTGTAGTTTGTACAATTGTTGGTTCACAAAACATTATTTTGTATTCTAAACTACGTGACGACAGACATCTTTAAGTGCTTCTCTTTTTATATCTAGTGAATAACTTAGCATATATAATGAGCTAGATAAAAATGCTTATTAATGGTATTAATATTCTATAATTTTTAATAAATTATCATCCTAAATATTTATAGAATTCTCATAGTGTGTTGTCTCTTTTTGTCTTCTTAGAGACTATTTATCTGAATAAAGTTTAATACACATGTACAATGTGAATTTTCTTCCTAAGTCTCAGTCACCTCAGGTTAAATGACATTTCAAGCAGAGACTATAACTGTTTTTTATTATTTTGTTGTTCCTTACTATTGTTATAAAATAAAGCATAAATAATATAAATTAAAACATTTCAGAGAGATGCAGAGAAAAGTGAAATTTATGCTTAATAAACATGATGTCCCATTATACTGATTAGTACAACAGCCGTAAGCAATATTTTGTGTTTATTCAGAAACTTCGCAAGTATGCACGTGTAGCTGTAATTATTGTAGAGATATAAAGGAAAAATACATACACATATAATATGCATAAGGTACTGTTATGGACTGAATTGTATTCCCCCACAAATTCATATGTTGAAGCCTTATCCCCCAATGTGCTTATAGTAGGAGACTGGACCTTTGAGGCCATCAGGGTAGGGCCCTGGGATTAATGACTTTATAATAAAGAGACACCAGAGAGCTTGCTTGCTTTCCTTCTGCCATTTGAGAACATAGCAAGAGGGAAGTCTTCTGTCTGCAAGTCAGGAAGGGGGCCCTCACTAGGAACTGATTATGCTGGCAACTTGATCTCAGACTTTCAGCTTCCAGAACGGTAAAAAATAAATTTATGTTGTTTAAGCCTCACAATCTATGTCGTTATGGCAACCCAAGTTGACTCAAACAGGTGTGATATAAAGGGGATGTATATGTCCCTTGAAAACTACTTTTGCATTTGAAGTTTTCTATCCAATGACAAAACTGAGAGATCCGTTCATATCAACATATATGAAGATAGTTAATCACTGATCAGGATTCTGTCATACAAAATTATAATTTAACTTACCAAGTCCCTATAGATAAACATGTACATTGATTCTGGATCTCAGCTATTACGGACAACATTTTAGTGTACATTCTTGTAGGCACATCTTTGAGTAAAGTAGAATATATTTCTATGGTAGAATCCTAGAAATGCTTCTATAATTCTATCTAAATGATTCTATGATATAATCATAGAAATGATCCTCTGGGTAGATACCCAGTAGTGAGATTGCTGGATCAAATGGTGAATCTACTCTTAGTTCTTTAAGGAATCTCCATACTGTTTTCCACAGTTGTTGTACTAAGATTTTGGTGCACCTATCACTGGAGCAGTGTACACTGCACCCAATATATATAGTCTTTTATCCCTCACCTCCCTCCCACCCTTCTCCCTGAGTCCCCAAAGTCCATTGTTTCCTTCTTATGCCTTTGCGTCCTCATAGCTTAGCTCCGACTTATAAGTGAGAATATATGACATTTGGTTTTCTATTCCTGAGTTACTTCACTTAGAATAGTGGTCTCCAGTTCCATCCAGGTTGCTGTAAATGTCATTATTTCATTCCTTTTATGGATGAGTAGTATTCCATGGTGTATATGTATGTGTGTGTGTGTGTGTGTGTGTGTGTGTGTGTATATGTATATATATCATTTTCTTTATCCACTTGTTCTTTGATGGGCATTTGGACTGGTTCCATATTTTCACAATTGTGAATTGTGCTGGTATAAACATGCATGTGCAAATGTCTTTTTCATATAAAGACTTCTTTTCCTCTGGGTCAATACCTAGTAGTGGGATTGCTGGATCAAATGGTGGATCTACTTTTAGTTCTTTAAAGTATCTTCATACTGTTTTCCATAGTTATTGTACTAATTTTCATTCCTACAAGAAGTGTGAAAGTGTTCCCTTTTCATCACCTCCAAGACAACATCTATTTTTTTTTTATTTTTAAATTATGGCCATTCTTGCATGAGTAAGGTGATATTGCATTGTGGTTTTGATTTGAATTTCCCTGATAATTAGTGGTGTTGAGCATTTTTTTCATATGTTTGTTGGCCATTTGTCTATCTCTTTTTGAAAATTGTCTATTCATGTCCTTAGCCCACTTTTTGATGTAATTATTATTTTTTTTTCTTGCTGATTTGTTTAAGTTACTTGTGGCTTCTGGATACTAGTCCTTTGTCAAACGCATAGTTTGCAATGATTTTATCCCATTCTGTGGGATGTCTGTTTACTCTGCTGATTATTTCTTCTGCTGTGCAGAAGCTTTTTAGCTTAATTAAGTATAATCTATTTATCTTTGTTTTTGTTTTTGTTGAATTTGCTTTTGGTTTATTGGTCATGAAATCTTTGCCTAAGCAAATGTCTAGAATTTTTATGGTTTCAGGCCTTAGATTTAAGTCTTTAATTCATCTTGAGTTGACTTTTGTGTAAGGTAAGAGATGAGGATCCAGTCTCATTCTTCTACATGTGACTTGCCAATTATCCCAACACCATTTGTTGAATAGAGTATCCTTTCCCCACTTCATGTTTTTGTTTGCTTTGTTGAAGATCAAGGTATTTGGCTTTATTTCTGAGATCTCTATTCTATTCCATTGGTCTACGTGCATAGTTTTATACCAGTACTATGCTGTTTTGGTGAATATAGCCTTGTAGTATATTTTGACACTGGGTAAAGTGCTGCCTCCCAATTTGCTTTTTTTTGCTTAGTCTTGCTTTGGCTCTGCCGGCTCATTTTTGGCTCCATATGAATTTTATGATTGTTTTATCTAGTTCTGTGAAGAATGAAGGTGGTATTTTGATGGTAATTGTATTGAATTTGTAGATTGATTTTGGCAGCATGGTCATTTTCACAATATTGATTTTACCCATCCATGAGCATGGGATGTGTTTCCATTTGTCTGTGACATCTATGATTTCTTTCAGTAGTGTTTCATAGTTTTCCTTGTAGAGGTTTTTTTTACCTCCCAGTTTAGGTATATTCCTAAGTATTTTATTTGTTTTTCAGCTATTGTAAAAAGGGTTGAGTTCTTGATTTGATTCTCAGCTTGGTGTATAGCAGTGCTACTGATTTGTATACATCGATTTTTGTATCCTGAAACTTTACTGAATTCATTTATTAGATCTAGGAGCTGTTTGGATGAGTCTTTAGGGTTTTCTAGGTATGCAGTCATATCATCAGCAGTGACCATTTGACTTCCACTTTACCAAACTGAATGCCTTTTTTATTTCTTTCTTGTATCTGATTGCTCTGGATAACACTTTCAGTACTATGTTGAATAGAAGTGGTGAAAGTGGGCATCTTTGTCTTGTTTCAGTTCTCAGGAGGAATGCTTTCAACTTTTCCCCATTTAGTATAATGTTGGCTGTGGGTTTATCATAGATGACTTTTATTACCTTTAGGTATGTCCCTTCTATGCCAATTTTGCTGAGGGTTTTACTCATAAAGGGATGCAGATTTTGTCACATGCTTTTTCTTCATCTATTGAGATGATAAAGTAATTTTTGTTTTCAATTATGTTTATGTGGTGTATTACATTTATTGACTTGTGTATGTTAAACCATTCCTGCATCCCTGATATGAAACCCACTTAATCATGGTGTGTTATCTATTTGATTCTGCTGGAGTCAGTTAGCTATTATTTTGTTGAGGATTTTTGCATCTATGTTTATTAGGAATGTTGGTCTGTAGTTTTCTTTTTTTGTTATGTCCGTTCCTGATTTTGGTATTAAGGTGATACTGGTTTCATAGAATGATTTAGGGAGGATTCCCTCTTTCTCTATTTTGGAATAGTTTCAATAGGATTATTACCAATTCTTCTTTGAATGTCTGATAGAATTCAGCTGTGAATTAATCTCATCCTGAGCTCTTTTTTGTTGGCCAATTTTTTATTACCATTTCAATCTCACTGGTTGTTATTAATCTGTTCAGAGTTTCTATTTCTTCCTGGTTTAATCTAGAAGGATTGTATATTTCCTGGAATTTATCTATCTCCTCTAGGTTTTCTAGTTAGTGTGTATAAAGATATTCATAGTAGCCTTGAATGATCTTTTGTATTTCTGTGGTATTGGTTGTAATATCTCCTCTTTCATTTCTAATTGAGATTATTTGGATTTTCTCTCTTTTTGTTGGTTAATCTTGCTAATGGTGTATCTATTTTGTCTGTCTTTTGAAGGAACAGACTTTTTGTTTTTTTTATCTTTCGTATTGTTTTTTTTAAAATTTCATTTAGTTCTGCTCTGATCTTTGTTATTTCTTTTCTTCTGCTGTGTTTGGGTTTGGTTTGTTCTTGTTTCTCTAGTTCCTTGACGTGTGACCTTAGATTGCCTATTTGTGCTCTTTCAGGCTTTTGATGTAGGTATTTAATGCTATAAACCTTCCTCTTAGCACTGCTTTTGCTGTATCCCAGAGGTTCTGATAGATTTTGTCACTAGTATAATTCAGTTCAAATAATTTTTTAATTTCAATCATGATTTCATTGTTGACCTAACAATCATTCGGAGCAGATTACTTAATTTTCATGTATTTGCATGGTTTTGAGTGTTCCTTTCTGAGTTGATTTTTAATTTTCTTCCACTGTAGTTTGAGAGAGTACTTGATATGATTTCAGTTTTCTTAAGTTTATTGAGACTTGTTTTGTAACTTGTCATATGGTCTATCTTAGAGAATGCTCTGTGTGCTGATGAATAGAATGTATATTTGGCAGTTGTTAGGTAGAATGCTCTGTAAATATTCATTACATTTATATGTTCTAAGGTATAGTTTTGTTATAGGAAAGCAAGTTTATTAAGAAAGTAAAGGAATAAAAGGATGACTACTCCATAGATAGAGCAGCACCAAGGGCTGCTGGTTGCCCATTTTTATGCTTATTTTTTGATGATATGGTAAACAAGGGGTGGATTATTCATGCCTCCCCTTTCTCGACCACATAGGGTAACTTCTTGCCATTGCCATGGCATTTGTAATCTGTCATGGCGCTGGTGGGAGTGTAGCAGTGAGGATGTCTAGAGGTCACTCTCGTCGCCATTTTGGTTTTAGTCAATTTTGGCCGGCTCCTTTACTGTAAACTGTTTTATCAGCAAGGTCTTTATGATCTGTATTTTGGGCTGAACTCCTATCTGATCCTTTGACTTAGAATGCCTTAACCATCTGAGAATGCAGCCCAGTAGGTTTCAGCCCCATTTTACCCAGCTCCTATTTAAGATGGCATTGCTCTGGTTCACACGCCTCTGACAGTTTAAGTCCATTGTTTCTTTGCTGACTTTCTGTCTTGATGGCCTGTCTAATGCTGTCAGTGGAGTATTTAAGTCCTCCATTATTATTGTGTTGCTGTCTATCTCATTTCTTAGGTATAGTAGTAATTGTTTTATAAATTTGGGAGCTCCAGTGTTAGGTGTATATATATTTATGATTATGATATTTTTCCTGTCAGACTAGTCCTTTTATCATTATATAATGTCCTTCTTTGTTTTTTTTACCATTGTTTCTTTAAAGTCTGTTTTGTCTGATATAAGAATAACTATTCCTGCTCACTTTTGGTGACATGGAATGTCTTTTTCCACCTCTTTACCTTAAGTGTATGTGAGTCCTTATGTTTTAGGTGAGTCTCTTGAAGACTGCAGATACTTTGTTGGTGATACTTATCCATTCTGCCATTCTGTAGCTTTTAAGTGGAGTATTCAGGCTATTTACATTCAATGTTCAAATTGAGATGTTAGGTACCGTTGTACTCATTATACTAGTTGTTGCCTGAATACCTTGTTGTTGTTGTTCTATTGTGTTATTGTTTTATAGGCCCTATGAAGTGTATGCTTTAAGGAGGTTCTTTTTTGGTGTGTTTTGATGCTTTGTTTCAATAATTAGAGCTGTTTTTAGCAGTTCTTGTGGTACTGGCTTGATTGTGGTAAATTCATTCAGCATATGTTTGTCCAAAAAAGACTTTATTCTTCCTTCATTTATGAAGCTTAGTTTGGCCAGATTCAACATTCTTGACTGATAATTGTTTTGTTCAAAAAGGCTAAAGATCAGTCTTCAATCCCTTTTAGCTTGTGGGGTTTCTACTGAGAAATCTGTGTTAATCTGATAGGTTTTCCTTTACAGGTTACCTGATGCTTTTGCCTCACAGCTCTTAAGATTATTTCCTTTGTCTTGAATTTAGATAACCTGATGACTGTGTGCCTAGGTGATGATCATTTTGTGGATAAATTTTCTGGGTGTTATTTGAGCTTCTTGTGTTTGGATGTCTAGAACTCTAGCAATGCCAGGGAAGTTTTTCTCAATTATTCCCTCAAGGAAGTTTTCCAAACTTTGATATTTCTCTTCTTCCTTGGGAACACAAATTATTCTTAGGTTTGGTCATTTAGCATAATCCCAATCTTCTTGGAGGCTTTGTTTTTGTTTGTTTGTTTGTTCTTTGATGCTTTTTTCCTTATCTTTTTGGGTTAATTCAAAAGCCTTGTCTTCAAGCTCTGAAGTTCTTTTTTCTACTTGTTCTATTCTATCATTGAAACTTCCCAGTGCATTTTTTATTTCTCTAAGTGTGTCTTTCATTTCCCAGAAGTTGTGATTGTTTTTTTATTCATGCTATCTATTTTTATGGAGGCTTTTTGATCCACATCGTGTATTATTCTTCGACTTTCTTTTAGTTCATTTTCACCATTCTCTGGTGCCTCCTTGAGTAGCTTAATAATTGACCCTCTGAATTCTTTTTCTGGTAATTCAGAGATTATTTCTTGGTTTAGATCCATTGCTGGTGAGCTAGTGTGATCTTTTGGTGGTACTAAAGAATTTTACTTTATTACCAGAATTGTTTTTCTGGTTCTTTCTCATTTGGGTAGACTGTGTCAGAGGAAAGACCTGGGTCTCAACACACTGCTGTTCAGATATTTTTTTCCACAGGGTGATCCCTTGATGTGGTATTCTCTCTCTTCCCTTAGGGATGGGGCTTCCTGAGAGCTGGAATACAGTTATTGTTATTGCTCTTCTGGGCCTAGCCACTCCACAGAGCTACTGGGCTCTGGGCTGGTACTGGGAGGTGTCTGCACAGAGTCTTGTGATGCAATTCATCTTCAGGTCTCTCAGCCATGGATACCAGCACCTGCTTCAGTGAAGGTAACAAGGGAGTAAAGTGGACTCTGTGAGGGTCCTTGGTTACAGTTTTTTTTAGAGTGCTGATTCTCGAATGCTTGTTGTGCTAGCAGTGAAGCTGTCATGTGGACAGATGCAAGACCTCTGGTTAGCCAGGATGTTACAGGCGGTGGAATTAACTGTTGTTTTCTCTCTTCTTGGAGCAGGTTTATTCTTGTATTAATTGCTGTAATGACTTGAGTTGGTTGGCCTCCAGTGAGGAGGTGGCACTTTCAAGAGCGCATTAGTGGTAGTATAGGGGTATGGGAGCTAGCTCTAAGATCACCCGAATAAATATTTGAATTTCTCAGACGATGGGCAGGGCCATAGAACTCCCAAGAGATTATGTCTTGTGTCTTCAGCTACCAGAGCGGGTAGAGAAAGACCATTAGGTGGGGGCAGGATTAGGTGTGTTTGAGCTCAGACTCTCCTTGGATGAGGCTTGCTGCAGCCACTGTGGGGGATGAGGGTGTAGTTCTCAGCCTAATGGAGTTATGTTCCTGGGGGGATTATGGCTGCCTCTCCTGCATCATAGAGGTCACCAGGGAAGTAGGTGAAAGCTGGCAGTGACAGGACTCACTCAGTTCCCATGTAGCCAGCAAGGCCAGTCTCACTCCCACCATACCCACCAACAGCACTGAGTTTATATCCAGGGAGCTGGTAAGAAGGACTGTGATCTTTCCCCAGGCTACGAGCATCCCTGCTGGGATTTCAGACCCTCCCTCTCCCCACCTGTCTTGTCTTCTGTGCTCCTATCTGCACTTGTAATTCGTGCCTAGCCCACCTCCCCCCACCCCCCACCCTGCCTGGATTCTGCCCAGGAAAATCTGTGCTCAATTGAAATTATTACGAAGTTCAGCTGGAAGTTTCCTTCTCCCTGTGGTCCTTCCCCAGTTTCACTGGCAGCCCTCCCCAAGGACTCGTGTGAGATAAAGTCAGAAATGGTTTCCCTGCCAACCAGGAGTGCCTATAGGGCTCTTCCCACTGCTTCTTCTACTTGTATATTTCCCTCAGCTCTCTAAATTTGTTTTGGCTCTAGGTAATGAAACTGCCTTTGCAAAATCATGACTGAGACAGTGAAAAAGGTCTAACTTAACTGACTCCATCTTGTTTCTAACCTCCAAGCTGTCCTTGTTCATTCCAAAGTTAGGCTGAACTAACTTTGGGAGAAATTTAATTTATAGTTTATAGTTTAAACAAAGACGGTAACAGCCCTTTCCCAAAGCAGACCTCCTTCTTGCCTGGGGACTAGATTGCCTTTGTAGGACAAACATTAGCCACAAGATTCGAAATTATGGTTTAGGAGTCATGCAGCTGGAGGCTACAAGATTCTGACCCTTTCTAAACTGTTCCTAAATTCAGTGCTTGAGATATTTTGCAGACTTGCACTTGATGGATTAGCTGGCATCACCCAGGTCAATAAACTGGCTCACCTGATCTTGTGGCCCCACCCAACAACTGACTCAGTGCAAGAAGACAGCTTTAACTCCCCATGATTTCATATCTGACTCCTGGCTCAGGAGTCAATCAATCAGCACTCCTGGCTCACTGGCTCCCCACAACCCACCAAGTTATCCTTAAAAACTCTGCTCCCTGAATGCTGGGGAGACTGATTTGAGTAATAATAAAACTCTGGTCTCCCACACAGCCGCCTCTGCGTGAATTACTCTTTCTCTATTGCAATTCCCCTGTCTTGATGAATCAGCTCTGTCTAGGCAGCAGGCAAGGTGAACCCCGTGGGCGGTTACAGTAAGGTTAAATCTTTCTCCTGTGATCTGGATTTTCAGGTTCCCCAGTAAGGATGTGTGCTCGAGGTGGACTTTCCCCCCTCACACTTTGGCTACTCAGTTTTTTGGCTGTCTTATGGAGTTTGCAATGACAAGCTGCCTCTTTCAAAGGGTCTGTGAATTCTTTCAGTTTTCCTGGTATGTTCCTGTGGTAGTTCTTCAGCAAACGTTTACAAAGTGAGTCTCTACACGCTGTTCTGTCTATCCGAGTGGGAACTGCAAGTTAGTACTGCCTCCTATCTGCCTTTTTTTCCTGTAAGTTATTTTTTGAGTAAATTTAGGTAATTTATATTTTTCTAAAAAATCTGTTTTATCCAGATTTTAAGGCTAATATGAATATGTTTTAGCAAAGGATTTTATTTCCCAACGTAACAGTTTTTCCATTTTTACTTTTAAACTAGCATTTTTTTTTTTTATCTTTCCAGTCTCCCTTGTTTAACTAGTGGATTATCTAGTTTCTTTTCCAAAAAAAATCTTTTTTTTTTTTTCAAATATTCCTTAAGGTTTCAAATGTATTAATCTCTACTTTTTAAAATTAAATGATCTCTGCTTTCCTTACACTTCTTTGCATTTTCTAACTTCTTTAGATGAATGTTTAATTAATTTTTCAAGACTATATGTTTCATGCGCGTCCGTGTGAAGAGACCACTAAACAGGCTTTGTGTGAGCAACATGGCTGTTTATTTCACCTGGGCGCAGGCGGGCTGAGTCAGAAAAGAGTCAGCGAAGGGAGATAAGGGTGGGGCCGTTTTATAGGATTTGGGTAGGTAAAGGAAAATTACAGTCAAAGGGGGTTTGTTCTCTGGCGGGCAGGAGTGGGGGTCGCAAGGTGCTCAGTGGGGGTGCTTTTTGAGCCAGGATGAGCCAGGAAAAGGACTTTCACAAGGTAATGTCATCAGTTAAGGCAAGGACCGGCCATTTACACTTCTTTTGTGGTGGAATGTCATCAGTTAAGGCGGGGCAGGGCATTTTCACTTCTTTTGTGATTCTTCAGTTACCTCAGGCCATCTAGGCATATACATGCAAGTCACCGGGGATGCGATGGCTTGGCTTGGGCTCAGAGGCCTGACATTCCTGCCTTCTTATATTAATAAGAAAAATAAAACAAAATAGTGTTGAAGCGTGGGGGCGGCGAAAATTTTTCGGGGGTGGTATGGAAAGAGAGAATGGGAGATGTTTCTCAGGGCTGCTTCGAGCTGGATTGGGGCGGCGTGGGAACGTAGAGTGGGAGAGATTAAGCTGAAGGAAGATTTTGTGGTAAGGGGTGATATTGTGGGGTTTTTAGGAGAAACATTTGTCGTGTAGTGTTATTGGTGATGGCCTGGATACGGTTTTGTATAAATTGAAAAACTAAATGGAATAAGAGAAGGAGAAAAACAGGTATAAAAGGTCTAAGAATTGGGAGGAGCCAGGACATCTGATTAGAGAGTGCCTAAGGAGATTCAGCATAGTCCTGCCAGCAAAGTTTATTGATTTACTTCAAGAATTTAGAGTGGCGGTTTGGGGATAGCACCAGGAGATATCAGCTGTGATGGCTTGGAGAAACAGTGTAAACAAGAGCAGGGCATGTATGAGTAGTTGAGAACGGTGAATAGGAGTATGACTAGACAGAAGATAGTAGGGATGACAAGTTTTTTGGGGCACAGTCTAAGTTGGTCTGGTGTCTGGAATGAGACTGGGGCCTAATAAAAGGGAGCATCTATACAGGAGCTTAAAAGGGCTGTACCTTGTAGCATTCCAAGGGTAGGCCTGAATTCTGAGAAGCGAAAGTGGTAAAAGTATTGTCCAGTCCTTTTTAAGTTGGTGGCTGAGCTTGGTGAGGTGTGTTTTTAAAAGACCATTAGTCTGTTCTACTTTTCCTGAAGACTGAGGACTGTAAGGAATATAAAGGTTTCACTGAATACTAAGAGCCTGAAAAACTGCTTGGCTGATTTGACTCATAAAGGCTGGTCTGTTATCAGACTGTATAGAGGTGGGAAGGCTAAACTGAAGAATTATATCTGACAGAAGGGAAGAAATGACTGTGGTGGCCTTCTCAGACCCTGTAGGAAAGGCCTCTACCCATCTAGTGAAAGTGTCTACTTACACTAAGAGATATTTTAGTTTTCTGACTCGAGGAATGTGAGTAAAGTCAATTTGCCAGTCCTGGGCAGGGACAAATCCCTGAGCTTGATGTGTAGGAAAGGGAGGAGGCCTGAACAATCCATGAGGGGTAGTAGAATAGCAGATGGAACACTGAGAAGGGATCTCCTTCAGGATAGATTTCCGTGATGGAAAGGAAATGAGAGGTTCTAAGAGACGGGCTAGTGGCTTGTAACCTACATGTAAGAGGTTATGAAATGACGACAGAATAGAATGGGCCTGTGAGGCTGGAAGGAGATATTTTCCTTGGTCTAAGAACTATTTGCGTTGTGTGGGAAGAGATTGACAGGTGGAAGTTTCAGCAGGGGAGTAGGTGGGAGTGACCGATGTGAAGGAGAAAAACTGGCCGTGAGGGACAGAAGTTGGAGGGCTAGCTGCTTGTCTAGCCACCTGATCAGTATAAGCATTGCCTAGAGCAATGGGATCTGACGCCTTTTGATGCCCCTTGCAGTGAATGACCCCAGCTTTCTTTGGAAGTAAAGCGGCCTTGAGTAGAGTTTTTATTAAAGAGGCATTAATGATGGAGGACCCTTGTGTAGTGAGAAAACCTCTTTCAGCCCATATGACCGCATGGTGGTGCAGAATATGAAAGGCATATTTAGAATCAGTATAGATATCGATGCGTAGTCCTTTTGCAAGAGTGAGGGCTTGAGTTAAGGCAACTAGTTCGGCTTGCTGAGAGGTAGTGGAGGGGGCAGAGCGGTAGCCTCAATGATAGATGTGGAAGATACTATAGCATAGCTTGCCTTTGCTGGTGAGTGGCGATTAGGCCTGGTGGAACTGCCATCAATAAACCAAGTGTGATCAGGGTGAGAAACAGGGAAGAAGGAAATGTGGGGAAATGGGATGAACATGAGGTGGATCAGAGAGATGCAGTCATGAGGGTCAGGTGTGGTATCCAGAATAATGTGGGAGGCCGGATTGAAGTCTGGGCCAGGAACAACGGTAATTGTGGGAGACTCAACAAAGAGTGAGTACAGCTGAAGGAGCCGGGAAGCAGAAAGCATATGCGTCAGGTGTGAGGAAGAAAATAGATTTTGGAAGTTATGAGAACTGTAGAGAGTGAGTTGAGTATAGTTTGTGATTTTGAGGGCCTCTAAAAGTATTAAAGCAGCAGCAGCCGCTGCACGCAGACATGAGGGCTAGGCTAAAACAGTACGGTCAAGTTGTTTGGACAGAAAGGCTACAGGGTGTGGTCCTGGCTCTTGTGTAAGAATTCTGACCACGCTAACCATGCCTAGGAAGGAAAGGAGTTGTTGTTTTGTAGAAGGTGCTGGGGTTTGAGAGATCAGTCGGACACGATTGGCAGGGAGAGCACGTGTGTTTTTATGAGAATTATGCCGAGATAGGTAACAGATGAGGAAGAAATTTGGGCTTGACTGAAGTAATGGGGGCTGTCTGTGAAGCTCTGTGGCAGTATAGCCTAGGTAATTTGCTGAGCTTGATGGGTGTCAGGGTCAGTCCAAGTGAAAGCGAAGAGAGGCTAGGATTAAGCGTGCAAAGGAATAGTAAAGAAAGCATGTTTGAGATCTATAACAGAATAATGGGTTGTAGAGGGATGTATTAAGGATAGGAGAATATATGGGTTTGGCACCACAGGGTGGATAGGCAAAACAATTTGGTTAATAAGGCGCAGATCCTGAACTAACCTGTAGGGCTTGTCTGGTTTTAGGACAGGTAAAATGGGGGAATTGTAAGGAGAGTTTATAGGTTTTAGAAGCCTATGCTGTAGCAGGCGAGTGATAACAGGCTTTAATCCTTTTAAAGCGTGCTGTGGGATGGGATATTGGCATTGAGTGGGGTAAGAGTGATTAGGTTTTAATGGGATGGTAAGGGGTGCATGATCGGTCGCTAAGGAGGGAGTAGAGGTGTCTTATACTTGTGAGTTAAGGTGGGGAGATATAAGGGGAGGATATGAAGGAGGCTTTGAACTGGGGAAAAAGGTGGCAGTGAGGTGCAGCTGTAGCCTAGGAATAGTCAGGGAAGCAGGTAATTTAGTTAAAGTGTCTCGGCCTAATAAGGGAACTGGGCAGGTGGGGATAATTAAAAAGGAGTGCTTAAAAGAGTATTGTCTAAGTTGGCACCAGAGTTGGGGAGTTTTAAGAGGTTTAGAAGCCTGGCCGTCAACACCTACAACAGTTATGGAGTCAAGGGAAACAGGACCTTGAAAAGGTAATGTGGAGTGGGTAGCCTCCGTATTGATTAAGAAGGGGATGGACTTACCCTCCACTGTGAGAGTTACCCAGAGCATCTGTGATGGTCCTGTAGGCTTCTGAGGCGATTGGGTGGTGTCAGTCTTTAGCTGCTAAGCCAAGAAGGAGTCAGTCAGAGAGCTTTGGGCCAGAGTTCCAGGGGCTCTGGGAGTGGCTGCCAGGTGAGTTGAACAGTCCGATTTTCTGTGGGGTCCCACACAGATGGGACGCGGCTTAGGAGGAATCCTGGGCTGCAGGCACTCCTTGGCCCAGTGGCCAGATTTCCGGCATGTGTAGCAAGCTCCTGGGAGAGGAGGTTCTGGAGGAATGCCTGGCTGCTGCGGTTCAGGCGTTTGGAAGTTCTTGTGTGCTGGAGATGTGGCTGGGGTTTGTGTCACAGTGGAGGCAAGGAATTGCAACTTTTTTCTATTATTTTACACCTTGAAGGTGAGGTTAATTAAGTCCTGTTGTGGGGTTTGAGGGCCAGATTCTAATTTTTGAAGTTTTTTCCTAATGTCAGGAGTGGATTGGGTGATAAAATGCATATTAAGAATAAGGCAGTCTTCTGGCCCCTCTGGGTGTAGGGCGGTATAGCGTCTAAGGGTTGCTGCTAAGCGGGCCATGAACTGGGCTGGGTTTTCATCTTTACCTGGGTAGTTTCTTTAAGTTTGTCATAATTAACAGCTTTGTAAGCTGCTTTTTTAAGCCCTTCAACTAGGCAGGAAACCATGTAATCTCGCCTAGCTATACCTGGGGAATTTGCCTGGTAGTTCCACTGGGGATCCTCTCAGGGAAATGCTCTAATGTGTTCCTGGAGGTCTGGCTTATGAAGCCAGCAGTTATCAGCTTCAGATTGGGCTAGAGAAAAAACTCTTTCCCATTCATCTGGGGAGAGGGTAGAAGTCAGGATGACGTTTAAGTCACTCCAGGTGAAGTTGTAGGACAGAGTTAGATATTGGAATTCCTGTATATATTTAATGGGGTCTGATGAGAAAGCCTAAATGTTGAGTGATCTGAGAGAGGTCTGATAGAGAAAAAGGTACATGTACTCTGACTATGCCTTCAGCTCCAGCCACCTCTCTAAGAGGAAATTGTTGGGCAGGTGGGGAAGAGCTAGTTGCGGAACTAAACTGTAAGCCGGACCGGATGTGAGGAGGGGAGGTGATAGAAGGATTATAGAGTGGAGGAGCGGAGGCTGAGGAAGAATTGGGACTTAGCTCGGCCTGGTGATGAGCAGCCTGGGGAGGAGGGGAAAGGTCAGATGGGTCTGTAGAAAAGGAAGACTGGAAAGACTCAGCGATGCTTGGGGTTGGGACTGAGGGGACAGGCGGGAGGGAAAGAAGGAGGATCTGGGAGGAATCGCATTGGGAACAGAGGCTAGGGAGGGAATGAAGTGTGAAAAATGCCTGGACGTAAGGTACCTCAGACCATTTGCCCATTTTTCGACAAAAATTATTTAGGTCTTATAGGATGGAGAAATTGAAAGTGCCGTTTTCTGGCCATTTAGAGCCATTGTCAAGTTTGTATTGGGGCCAAGCAGTGTTGCAGAAGAAAATAAGGCATTTAGGTTTTAGGTCAGGTGTGAGTTGAAGAGGTTTTAAGTTTTTGAGAACACAGGCCAAGGGAGTAGAAGTAGGAATGGAGGGTGGAAGGTTGCCCATAGTGAAGGAAGCAAGCCTAGAGAAAGGAGAGAGTAGAGACACGGAGGGAAGGGGTTGGGGGGTTCTTACCTTCCAGAAAAGTGGGAAAAGGGGTTGGGGTGCAGAGATAAGAGGTCAGGGCATGGAAATAAGGGATTGGGGCACAGAGGTATAAGAGGTTGGGGCACAGAAATAAGGGATTGGGGTGCAGAGATATGAGGTTGGGGTGCGGAAATAAGGGATTGGGGCACAGAGATAAGAGGTCAGGGTATGGAAATAAGGGATTGGGGCACAGAGATAAGGGGTTGGGGCATGGAAATAAGGGATTGGGGCACAGAGATAAGAGGTTGGGGCACAGAAATAAGGGATTGGGAGTTCTTGCCCTCGAAAAGCGGGACTTGCCGCTAAGGGTGAAGGAGAAGGGGTTGAGGGGTACTTGTCCCTCTCCCAGAAAAGTGGGACTTGCCACTAACAGTGAAGGAGAAGGGGTTGAGGGGTACTTGCCCCTCTCCCAGAAAAGCAGAGAAGGGGTAGAGACAAGGAGAGAAGGGGTTGAGGTACTTGCCCCTTCCCCAGAAAAGCGGGACTTGCCGCTAAGGGTGAAGGACCAAGGCAGGCATCCCTGCGTGGTTTGACACCCTTAAAACGTGGGTGTATAATCAGAGAGGCATCCCTGAAATGATTAAACACCAAGGGAAGGCTGCCTTCCCAGTCCGTGACCGGCGCCAGAGTTTTGGGTCCACAGATAAAACGTGTCTCCTTTGTCTCTCCCAGAAAATGAAAGGAATTGAAATTAAGAGAAGGGAGAGATTGAAGAGTGGAAAGGAGAAAGTGGTTGAGGGACAGTGAGAGAGGTTGGAGAAGAGAGTAAGAAGAGGCCGCTTACCTGATTTAAAATTGGTGAGATGTTCCTTGGGCTGGTTGGTCTGAGGACCTGAGGTCGTAGGTGAATCTTTCTCACGGAGCAAAGAACAGGAGTACAGGGGATTGATCTCCCAAGGGAGGTCCCCCGATCTGAGTCACGGCACCAAATTTCATACGCGTCCCTGTGAAGAGACCACCAAACAGGCTTTGTGTGAGCAACATGGCTGTTTATTTCACCTGGGTGCAGGTGGGCTGAGTCAGAAAAGAGAGTCAGCGAAGGGAGATAAGGGTGGGGCCGTTTTATAGCATTTGGGTAGGTAAAGGAAAATTACAGTCAAAGGGGGTTTGTTCTCTGGCGGGCAGGAGTGGGGGGTCGCAAGGTGCTCAGTGGGGGTGCTTTTTGAGCCAGGATGAGCCAGGAAAAGGACTTTCACAAGGTAATGTCATCAGTTAAGGCAAGGACCGGCCATTTACACTTCTTTTGTGGTGGAATGTCATCAGTTAAGGTGGGGCAGGGCATTTTCACTTCTTTTGTGATTCTTCAGTTGCTTCAGGCCATCTAGGCATATACATGCAAGTCACAGGGGATGCGATGGCTTGGCTTCGGCTCAGAGGCCTGACAATATGTTTCCTCTAAAATGAATCTTATTTCCCATTTTTAATCTATAACCACCCTGCTGTCAAAAATGCTAAAATCAATTTGTTTATATTTCTTCATTTTTTCTAATTTTCCCCTTCACCCTTCTCCCCTAAATTTTATTTTCCAATTTTGCTATAGTCTCATTTCTATATCACCAGAATCTATAACATAAATATTCTCTCAATAATTATATTTCCCATAATTTCTTAACATAATTGAATATAGTTTTCTGTTTTTAGGCTTTTGACACTCATTACCAGGTATTTCAACATAGCTTTTTCATTCCTTTCCTGATTAAATCAACTTCATCATCTTAAGTTTTTCTAAGAAGGATTCTTGAGGTACATTGTTATTTTTTGCTTGCCTAGTGTATCATATTTTAAAATTTTAGTAATATACTTGCCTACATGAAATCAACCTCTCCTAGTCTTAGTACTTATGGCTTCGATGAGGCTGGCTTTAACATCTAGCAGCAAGAATAACCCAAATATAACCAAATAGGTGATGCCATCTAATTGGCCACAGCAATTGACTCAATCTTTATCAAGATAGAATGGTGAGATTTAGTGTTTGAATATTTACTGAAATCAAGGGAACAAAGTGCTGTCTTTGAAGACATTTTCAGTAATAAATCTGTACCCATCATTGCCAATAGAAGAAGTATTCTGAGAATAAAGACAATACAGAGGAAAGCAAAGTTTGTACATAAAGAAAAACAAGGCTGGGCACGGTGGCTCACACCTGTAATCCCAGCACTTTGGGAGGCCGAGGCGGGTGGATCACGAGGTCAGGAGATCAAGACCATCCTGGCTAACACGGTGAAACCCCATCTCTACTTTAAAAAATACAAAAAATTAGCCTAGCCGGGCGTGGTGTCGGGCGCCTGTCGTCCCAGCTACTAGGGAGGCTGAGGAAGGAGAATGGCATGAACCCGGGAGGTGGAGCTTGCAGTGAGCCAAGATCGTGCCACTGCACTCCAGCCTGGGCCACAGAGCGAGACTCCGTCTCAAAAGAAAAAAAAAGAAAAGAAAAAGAGTATCTTGATGTGATTTTTTTGAGCCTCTGCACTCAGTTTTGGTTCAATCCACCTGCAGTCTACAATACAGAGCCAACTCTCACCAGCATCATCAGTCAAGTGTCCTTTCCATCCTGGTCATTTATCATCGATCACAGTATTGAGTGATCCACCTTTCCCTTTTTTATCAAGAATAAGACTTATTTATGGCTCACAGTTAATCCAGTATTTTAAAGATTTTTTGCTTTTTGTATGTAATGATTTAAAACCAAGATAACTCATTATAACAGTATTTTTACCAAGACACAAATCTAATCACCGCCTGCAAAAACTCCTTCAATCTTTCATGCTAACAATGTGCATCAAGTGAATTGAGGGTGTCCTCAAGTGTTTTTATTAAGCCCAATTTACTTGCTATAATATAATGTGACACAGTGTCACATGTCCTCCAGCCTTCATGCTACCAGAATTTCCTATTCCAAAAATCTACAGACCACTGGTTAGGAGCTCTGAGAACTCATTGTGAAGTCTTTGTGTCTTCTGCTCAATTTTATCTAACACTCATTGTGGTTGACAACTATTATCTATAGTTTGTGGTTTTCAGTTTTCTCTACTTTCTGGTTTTACCAAATATAAAATTTCTTCCTCAATTCGTATGTTAGTTTGGCCAGAATCAAAGAAGAGGGTGGAATAAAAATGTCCAGGGGAATTTTTGGGTGACTCCAGCATTAATGTATATGATATTATGCAAATGTTTTCTGAAATAATGCAGATGTTACATAGTTTTTTTTTCCATTCTCATCATTATTGTTATGGAAAGTTATGATAAATTGTTATATATTTATTATAATTGTCTATTCAGTAGATACTGACAAGACACTCATCAATTTGCTTCATACTCTGCATATTGTAACATAAGCTTTTGCTTATCATTTTGCATCCCCAAATACAATGTGATTTCTAGGAAGAGAGAAACTGTTTCATTTATATTTTATTCTCCAGTGTTTAACACAATTCTTGGTAAATATCAGGCATACAAATAATTATTGTTGAATAAATGAGTAAACAGACAAAAGCTTAGAAAAGAGGAGAGAATCTTGTAATAATTTTCCATCCAAGAAACTATATTAATCAGTTTCATCAAGGATACAGTAAATCAATTTATAAGTTGGCAGTGAGATTCAGTATGTATTTCTGTGCATTTGAGCATTCTTTTAAAAATGATAAACACTATCCTTATGATATTTAAGATAGTTAATGATAATTGCTTAATAATATATCTAGTGTTCAAGTTTCTCTATTTATTCAATTATTTGTTACTGTTGGTTGTTTAAAACAAGAGAGTCATTCAATTTTATTTTTAAAGCTTTTTTTTCAGAGACATAGAGTTGTACTTTGGTAGATACATTCTTTCTTTACTAAAAAATGTATGCAGAAATATAATTAATATCTTGGCTTACAATGTTTCTTTCAGCTCTTAGTCTCATTATTTTACCCCCATTTTCTCTCTTTTTACCTTCTGGTTGTTTTTAAGATTTTTTTTGTCTTTAGTTTTCAACAGTTTTACTAAAACTTGTATAAGTGTGCATTCTGGTTTGTGATTTGTAGTGCTTTTTGAATCTGTGCTTCGATGCCACTCATGATTTAGAAAAAGAAAAGACTATTTTGTCTTCCAATATGGGTTCTGTATCTTTTCTGTTTCTGAAATTGAAATTACATGCATGTTAGAATTTTTCATTTTATCATCTATAGAGCTAGACTCTTTTGTGGATTTTCATTTTTTTCTTTCTGTACTTCGTTCTGGATTTTTTAAAACATATTTTCCAAGTCACTAATTCTTTCTTCAGATAAATCTAATTTGCTATTAAAACCAACTGTTGAATTGTTTATTTCAGTTTTTATAGTTTCCATTTCAGAATTTTTATTTGGATATTTACTATGATTTGTGGTACTCCGTTGACATTTTCAATCTCTCCTTTTATTTTCTGGAACTCATTGCCATATTAATAGTTAAATCTGTATCTGATATCTTCATTATCTAAATGCCAAATGGCTGTTTCTATTCTTTATTTTTAAAAACGGTTGTGAGTCATGTGTTGTTACCACCTGTGCCTGATTATTTTTATTGAATTACATATACGAATTCATGAATTACATACATTTTACAGCATGAAACATTACAGAAGTAACTTGAGACATCAGATCATGTTATCTTTTCCACAGAGAATTACAGATATTTCCTAGAGGACTAAGTGCACTCAGGTATCCCAGATCACCTTATTCAGCCAGGAATTGAAATGATTCAAAGCTGAGCCACAGTCCCTTCAAGGGCTGTTTCCACTTTTCCCTTAATCCTTGGATGTAAGCCTGCACAAATCATGGCAGGTTTGCCAAGGTCTAAATGCCTGGAGCTCAAACTACATTTGTTTTTTTCCTAGTCCTGTGAGTCTTTTGAAAGCTCTGTTCAGCTTATCAGCCCCTTAGTCATCTTACCATAATATAAATGCCATACACATTTTTCAGTTAAAAATTATCTTCAATATCAGAGCCTATATCATTGTCTTTTCTTGTTCCAGAAACGGACTCTCTAATTCTCCATTGCTTTGCTATTCAATATATTTAAACATTAAAGTTTTCCATCTTTTTCAGTGGCTCTCAGTTGACAGGTTAATCTGAATTAATTAGTCTTTACCAGAGGAGAAATGCTGATTTTTCTTTGTGCTTTCTTAATTTTGAGTTGGTGTGTGTTCTGACACTTCCCAGAAAGTTTTGATAAAACTGAATTTATAGTTAAAAAGGTACTGAAGATATTTTTAAAAAATAGATTCTTTCAATTTTGGGGGAGCAATAACTTTAAAAATCATATTATATTGACAAAAGCATACATATGGATGATAGCTATTAAATTCTGGAGCGGCTTTTTTACCATCCCGTATTTCATAATCAGAATAACTTTCTAAAAACAATTTTTATCTTGCCACTCTCAATTTAAAACCCTTTAATCTTAGCTCCATTTATTATATGTATTCTCCCTTACAATTAAAACCAACTTATGATTTAATTCCTGAAAAGGGCTTTGTACATTTCTATTTTCTGCCTTTGCTCAGATATTTCCTTCTTCCCATACCTTCTATTTCTATCTGCTAGAACCTTATACATTTTTAATGACTAACTTAAATGCTACCTCTTCGTGACTATTTTCCCAAGTATACTCATTAGAAAGTTTGATCTTATCTCACCTTTAAAGGGCATAGTATTCATTGTACAATATACTTATGGTATGTAGATTTCTATCATTTATATTTGTGCCTTACATCTTTTCCTCAGTTTCAAACATCTTCAAGGCAGAAACGTGTTGTATTTGCATGCTGTTTAGAAGGCAGTGTACTGAATAGTACCAGTTTTTTCAGAGACAAATATGGTGTACTTATTTGAAAAGAAAGGATGATACACATACGTAGGTAGGTAAGATGGGGTTGAAATTGTTTCCTTGAAACTTAGTTGAAGAAACTTTTCCTATAAAGGATGTGGGCATGTGTTATATTTTTATCAGGCTTAAGTGTGGCATATTTTATTGAATTTCGTATTTTTCATAAAGATAAATCATTTAGAGCAGTGTTTTACACTAAAAATATATTATGGTATATGTATAAATTCTGCATGAAGTCTAAAGATAAAACATGAGAACTCAAAAACTATATAAACTGCTATTAGCTTTTTTTGTCAGTATCTAAGTCTTCCTGCTATCCTCTCAGTAGGATACTTTAGAAAGAAAATGTATGAAAATAATTGGATTAAGGGAAGTGCCACAGAAAGGGAAAAATTTGACATTAAGGAATCTAATTAACAGTAGAAAGCATTTTTAAAAAATACTTGGTATACGAGACAATGGAAAACCTCTTCATTTACAAATTCCACTGTAAATATAAAGGTACATGCAAAAGTTCAAGAATATTAAACTAATGGCAAATTATATCTTGAAAAATTGGAAAGTTTTATAAAATTTTGTAGCTATAAAACTAAACTCTTATATTTTGATAGCAGCTTAAGAAATCTATATACTACCACAATATTTATTTTGAGGTAATAATATTTGTAACATAATCTTCATTATCTTAAATAATAATAGAATTATATGTGAACTAATTCTGTGTATTATTACAATAACAGATTTATTAACAATTTTATAATAAATGATTTTTTCTTCTATAATGATAGGAATAGCCTTTTCTAAGCGTATAAACATTGCCAATCATCCTCATCCAAAGTTTTTACTGTTGTTTTACTCTTAAACAGCCATCCAAAAAATCCTACAACCAGTAGCAAATTCTATTACACATTGGACACATCCTAAATGATGCAAGGTAATAACAAAAATTTACCTGTTTTCAATCATGTTCTTCCCCTGGTTAAATGCTATTTGAAATATTTTTAATTCTTTGTATCTTTTTTGCAACATGTAACTAATGAAAAAATGTTGCTTATTAGACAATTTCAGCCTCAGAACATGCAAAACCACGACACACTGGTATGGTCAAACCAGGCTCTTCACTCTCCATTCAACCTGACATTTGCATTTCTTCTCCTTCAGCCTCTATAATTATGTTGTTGTTCATTTAACATATCTTTTTTTCTAATCTCTACTCACAGTGACATCCTAAAATGTCACTTGAAAGTCTATGTTGACAGAAGAATTCCTCTCTTTAAATTCTGGGAGGCTATTTTTTGGGAACCTATTATGTCTCAAATGCTATGTACAATTAGAGTTGCTTCAGTTCCAGAATATTCAGTTTTGCCATGCAATTCATTGATTAATTGCAGAATTAGCTATATCCTTTTGTGTGTTATTTGGTTTACAGATTCAAACTCTGTATATAGTAAACTTCTTATGGGAAGAAATCATTTCTCAAGCTAATATGAGTGTAATAGTTACTCAAAAAAGAAACAATTTATACATTTTTAATTTAATAAACATTTATTTATCATTAATCTTGAACAGGATTTTCTGATAGATTATTTTAAGGTCTAGAGAGAGAAATGTGGGTGAAAGATAAAGCAAGCTTCATATACAATTATAACATAATTTGTTCTGCACGTGACATATAAAAAATACAAAATACAGGAGTCCAAAGAGGAGACTCTTATTTGGTTTGATGTATTAGGAAATTTAAAGGTAGTTTTTAAGATGAATAGACTTTTCAAGCTATAAAGATGTGGTTAACTATAAGGGGCTAAAGACACAGCAGAAAAATAGTCATACACAAGAAAGTAAAATATATTGAATGATTTTACTAATTATTTGAGTTAGAAATTATTGGAAACAAACATTGTAGACTATTACAGACAAGGGGCAATAAAGATCTTAAATATGATGACTATTACAAAAAAGGGAAGATGAGTGCCAGCGTATATTTCAAATATTGAATGAATAACACAGGACAACTGATATGCAAATAGTTCAGAGGGAGAAATCAACATTTTTAAGACTTGTGAAATGGAAGATTTTTGGTGTGATTAAGTCAAGCAGAAAAGTCAGGGGAAAATGGGCAGGTAATAGTGGATGAGGAGAACACCTAAATCAGTGGGGTTCTTAACATTGTCTGCACATCATCTGTGACATTTTTAAAACCACTAGTGACTCGATTGCACCCACTGAAATTCTCATGTAATGCGTCTAGAGTGTGTCATGGGCATAGGTATTTAAAAAAAAAAAACTCTCTAGGAAACTCTTTTATTAAGCTAGGAAAGTTCTGATCTAGATTCTGTCCACTTACCAAAGAAATTCACAAGCCAGTAACATCCACTTTATCTGGTAACTTGATAGAGATCCAGATTTTTAGTCTCTACCGCAGAATACCTGAATTAGAATCTGCAGTTTAATTGCTTCCTCAAGTGATTTAACTTTTTAGTACTGCTTACCTTGAACATGCTAGAATTATCTGTGGTGCTTTTAGAAAACAACTACCTTAGTTCCTGTAACACAAGAACAGAAAACCAAACACCGCATGTTCTCACGCATAAGTGGGATTGAACAATGAGAACATATGGACACAGGGAGGGGAACAAGACACACCAGGGACTGTCGGGGGGTGGGGGCCAAGGGGAGGGAGAACATTAGGCAAATACCTAAGGCATGTGGGGCTTAAAACCTAGATGATGAGTTGATAGGTGCAGCAAACCACCATGGCACAGGTATACTTATGTAACAAACCTACACATTCTGCACATGTATCCCAGAACTTAAAGTAAAATAAATTAAAAAAAAAAATGTAAAAAAGGGACAAAGGGCACTAGGCAGTTAATTAGCACAAATAAAATACACATTGCCAATAAACAGAAGAAATATTTAACAACAGCATAAAAAGCAAATCCAAGACATATTTTTACTCTGAAAATAATTAAGTATGGTAATAAAATATAAAGAAGACTTCATTGCTGCTAATAAAACTATATAATATGTCCAGAGTAATTATCTAATGATGATAAACAAAGCTATTTATTTTAACAGAAATTTTCTAACTTGATTTTTTTTTTTAATTTTAAGAGAATGACCCTATATAGGGTTAGGGTTAGGGTTATGAAGAAAGAGTTCACTTATGCTTGGACATAATATACATGATATGGTAAAAGAAGTATTTTGGAAAACAATACTCATATTGACACATAACTAAGTTTGGCAGAATGTTTCATCAGCATTCATTTTCTTTTTAAGGTGTCATAGTTTTCTTTCTGTTAAACCTAAAAAAGGACATCAAATAAAGATAATGAATTATACATTGAAAAAATTAAAAAAAGAAAACAACCACCTGTAGGCCCCACCCACAGAAATGCTGATTTAATTAGCATAGGGTAGGGCCAAAGCACTGGGTATTCTTTTAAACCACCACCAGAAAATACAAATATGAGCCAAGTTTGAGAGCTACAGGTAGAGAAAGAATGGTGTTAACTATACATCCAAAAGTCCGACTCCCTAGGCAGTTTTCTTTTTCTTTCATTGTTTATAACAGCACTCATATGTAACTAGAAGGAGAATGAGAAATGTTTTCTTTCTCTAAATGTATTGCAAGATAGAAGAGTATTTAATGAGAAGCCACAGAAATATTTTACGTGACTGGAATTTTAGCTGTATTTGAATCAGTTTGAAATAAAATGGAAGCATAAAGTTGTACAAAAAAGATCTCCCAGAAAGCACAGTAAATATCCATACCATCAATATACAATAATCTACTGAGAGTTCAGGTAAACTTTTTAGGCATCTCTGGTTTTTTTCTTTTGAACTGATATGGATAGCAACCCTGTTTCAAGGGACTTTATAATGACAGCCAATGTGAATTGTTGCCACACTCAATTTGCAAGGGCAGAGTTTCAAGCTAGAATAATTGCCTATTCCACTCCAGAGATGGGATGCTGACTGCTTCATTACCAGCTGGATGAACCAGGGCATGAGCAATTTCAGACAGTGTGAACCATGCTCCTTTACACTACCCATGGGCACTAGTTCCCAAATCTACTTACTCTCTGTCCCCAGGAGACAACAGACACATTTTGCTTGCTGAAAGGTGCTCTTGATGGGGCTAAAAGAGATGTGCAAATGCACCTGTGTTTGCTCTGACATCATTCTACAAAGTGAATCATTAACCATGTTGGAATAGCAGATAGACTCGCACTGGGGAATTAGTCATTGGGGTTCTTCCATTTTTAATTGTTTTCCATCCAACTTTATCTTACTTCTGAGGCAAAAGGATGGGCAATTATACAATCTATTATTAAACAGATTGCATAGTAATATTGGGATATAGCAGGCCAATAAATATGACTAAGAAGGTTTAACTCACTATTTAGTATCTTGTGATTCCACGTAGTTCTATAAGAAGTACAAAGAAGAGCTGATAAGCCTGGGGAAATAATTGCTTTAAAAAAGTATCTGCATTTACAATTTTGCATAGTTGATATAAACTGTTATGAGAATGATTTTAGGGGACAACTTTTTTTTTGCTCAATTTAAATTACTTATAATAGGCCAAGTGTGGTACTTAAATAACCAAACCTCTTTAAAAATCAATATTTTTTTCATTTTGAGTTAGTGCAAACATTGCTTGCATCATAAGCCAATGTCAGATTTTTTTTTAAGTGCATTATTAAGTACAACTTTAAACCAGAATCAGGCATGTACATCAGTTTTCAGTACAGCAGAAACTATGATGGAAATATTGGTGAGAATGAAATTGAAGTAATCATACTCAATCTATTTGTTGTCTTATTAATTTGGAATTACTTGATATTTTATCTATCTATAAACATATGTGCATATAAAATGTGGATGTAAAGTATAAACAAACAAAAATTTGAAAATATTTATGTCTATCACCAAAATTAGAAATACAACATTCTCAACTTTCCTAAGTCTCTGAATGTCTTCTTCATCCCTCATCCTTATACTGCCTAGACATAAATGGGTTTTTGAATTTTCCATACTACTTTAACAGCTATATTAAGATATTTACACAGCAGGCAATTCACCCATTTAAAGTCTACAGCTCAATGGTTTGTAGTATATTCACTGATATGTTCTACTATCACTACAGTCAAATTTAGAACATTTTTTATCACCCTGAAAAGTAACCTCATAGCAACTAGCAATATTCCTTATTCTAGCTTCCTAGTTGCCACTCCAGATAACCACCAATCTACATTTTTTTTTGAGATGGAGTCTCTTTTTGTCGCCTGGGCTAGAGTATGGTGGTGCGATCTCGGCTCACTGCAGTCTCTGCCTCCCAGGCTCAAGCAATTTCCCGTGTCTCAGTCTCCCAAGTAGCTGGGATTACAGGCATGTGTCACCACGCCTGGCTAATTTTTACAGTATATTTTTTAGAAATAGGATTTCACTACGTTGGCCAGGCTGGTCTCAAACTCCTGACCTCAGGTGATCTGCCCACTTGGGCTTCCCAAAATGCTGGGATTACAGGTGTGAGCCACCACACCTGGCCCACCAATCTAATTTTGGTGTCTATATATTTGCCTATTCTGTATATATCAGATAAATGAAACCATAGACTATGTGATACTTTTGTGACTGACTTTTCACTTAGCATAAATGTTTTCAAGGTTCATCTATTTTGAAGAATTTGTCAGTACTTCATTTATTTTTGTGGCCAAATAATATTAGATTGTATGAGCTTACCACAGTTTATCAATTTATCTGCTGATAAATATTTAGGTTCTTTCTACTTTTCTCTATCACTACTATGCTAAAAATGTTTGTATACGAGTTTCTTCATGGGCATATGTTTTTATTTTTTGGGGGGTACATACCTAGGAGTTAAATTGCTAGGACAAATGGTAGCTCTATATTTAATCATTTGAGGAACTCCTAGCTTATTTTTCATAGTGGCTGCACCATTTCATATTCTTAAAAGTATTGTAAGAGGATTTTAATTTCCCCACATCCTCACCAATACTTGCCATACTCTGATTTTTTGATTCTAGCCATTCTAGTGTGTGTGAAGTGGTACCTCATTGAGGTTTTGGTTTGCATTTCCCTGTTGACCAATGACATTGAACATCTTTCTTGTCTTCATCAGCCATTTATGTATCTTCTTGGGAAAATTTTCTCTTTACCTTCTCTGCACATTTTTAAATTGAGTTAGTTGACTTTTAATATATTCAGTTGCAAAAATTTTTATACATTCTGAATACAAATTATTTATTAGAATCATGATTTTCTAATATATTCTCCCATTCTGTGGGTTATCTTTACGTTTTCTTCATGGTGTCCATTGAGGGACAAAAGTGCTTATTGCTATGTACTTGCTCATTTGTCTAGTGATGGGCTGGATTATTTTAGTAAGGTCTCTATTCAGGCTACTGTGTTAAGCATCTGATGTTGCTCCTTAGGGAAGCAAAGGCTTGGATATGCCCACAGTCACTATAGCAGAATAGTGGTTTTGGTAGAACTCTCTTCTTTAACCATAGGCAGATGGCTAGCCCCACCAACTGCTGCCTATTGTTCAGTTGATTTCAACAATGCTCTGGGACATAAACTGCTCTTCAACCCTACTCTAATCATATTGTGGGTCCTTTGAATGAATAATGACTGAGGTCATTGTTTTATATATATAATATTATGTAACATATATTTTATATCTATCTATCTATACATCTATATCTATATCTATATATATTTCAGGAGGGTTACTCTCCGTTGACTTATTTCCATTTTCCCCTACAAACCAACCAGCCTACTACTAAGCTTGTAATCTGAATCTTCTCTTTAATTGCTTTTCATTGAAGCCTCCAGTGTTTCTTAGGGTACCTGTAGGCTTGACTTTCTCCATGTTGTATTGCAAATGACAACACAAATTCACTCTGATAGTTTTTGAGGCCAGAAATTCAAAATCACTTTCACTGGGCCAAAGCCAGGACTGTACTGTTTCTGGAGGCCCTAGAGGATAATATGTTTTCCTGTCCCTTTCAGCTTCTAGAGCAGCTCCTTTTAGCTCATAGTCCCTTCTTCCATCTTTAAATTCAGTGCTGTAGGATCCTCTCTTTTTCACTCTGCTTCCTTCACATAATATTTTCTCTGTGTCAAATTGGCTTTACTCTTATCAGAAACTTGTGAGTGTATTTAAGGCCCATCTAGACAATTCAGATAATCTTCTCATCTAAAGACCTCAACCTATTCACATCTTCAAAGTCAACCTGTATAACATTCCTAGGTTTCAGAGACTAGGTGGTTGATAGCTTTCAGAGGGGCCTACTACAGTAAGTATACTTCTATCCCACCTCCAAGAAGACTTTCAAAATGGGAGTAGTAAAATGGTCTGTTTTCCATACAGAAACAGAAGAAACATATATTTCTCCATTCTTCATCTGCAGATTCAACCCATAACACATGTAGGGCAATTTTTCTTCCTAGCTCTCATCCCATTGCACTGTGGGGCTGCTGGGCACCTTAACACTGCAAAGTTAAGGTGGATGTTGATTTTATTGTGAGCATAATAGTACATTTGTCTCTGATACAAAAGCCTTATATGGGTAAGTTTAAAAATCACATTATCTTGATATAAAGGCTCAACTAATCTATTTGCAAGAAATAAAAAGATAAACATATGTGGTTAGAGATTTATTTTTTTGAGACAGAGTCTTACTCTGTTGCCCAGCAATGGCACAATCACAGTTCTCACAGTTCCCTACAGCCTCAGACTCCCTGGGCTCAGGTGATCCTCCTACCTCAGCCTTCCTAGCAGCTAGGACTACAGGTGTGTGCCACCAGGCCCTGCTAATTTTTCTATCTTTTGTAGAGATGAGGTTTTCCCATGTTGCTCAGGCTGGTCTCGAACTCCTGGGCTCAAGCAATCTACTCACCTGGACCTCCCAAAGTGCTGAGATTACAGGCATCAGCCACTGCACCCAGCCAGAGATGTTTTAAGATAGAGCCTTTTAAATGCACTGGGTGTGGTGGCTCACATCTGTAATTCCAGCTCTTGGGGAGGCAGAGGTGGGAGTATAGCTTGAGCCCAGGAGTTTGAGACGTGCCTGGGCAATATAGCGAGACCCCATTCTCCACAAAAAGGAAAACAAAAAAGACACACAAAAAATAGAGCATTTTGAAAGATTTCTATGAAACACTCATATACAATAATGTTTTGTGATCCTAAATGTCTCAAAATAGAGCGATTTATGACAAAGACTCAGCCTAGAGTGAAATTGCTGACCCCTTAGAGTGATAAGCATATGTATGGTGGACTGACATTATAAGATAATACCTGCTGTGGCCAGGCACCCCCAAGGGCTGACAAGAAAGTGAAACCAAAAGACAGATAATGGCTATGGACACTCCAACAACTGACAACTCTTCATTCACCTTGGTTGGAGTTCCAAGGGAAAATCATCGCTACTTCCTATGATTCTTTTCCTCCACTCTCTTATTACTGTCTGTGTGTGTTGAATATATTTGCATGACGGTTGGTGTGTGAAAGCCTCTCAACAAACCATGAATTCAGAAGAATTTAATTAGCCACTGAGTCATTGTGAAACCTTCCGGCCTCCCTGTTGGAGTTAGTACAATTAGGCTGAGTCAACCCTGACACTAGAAACACTTATGCCCCTTTGGGTTGGACTTTGTATCATAGGCCCTGATGCTGTCTCAGTCCCAAATATCTTGCAAGAATGTTTTGTTGTGCACTGGAAGAAAACACAATTTTTAGATTGAATATGCCCAGGTTTAAATCTTATCTTGACCCTCATACGCACTATTTAGGATAATTTGTTGGTTCCACCGGCGTCCTGTTGCTAGAAGAGTAGGAAGTCAGTCACTGAGATAACATGTATTAGCTGGGAAGAAAGACTTTTTTGTGGGTACTTCAGCCTAACCATTAAGTTCCTCTCCCCAGCCCTCTAAAGTTAGGGGTTTATACAACAGGGAGGGGTAAGGAAGAGTAGCTGGTCAAGAGGCATCATGAATGGCTACTTTTGCTCATCTTTTAGTAACAAATATTTAGTACATCTTTCCATAGGCAAAATATACCCATCCTTACTCAAATGAGGCAAAGCCAAAATATCTCATCTGTTCACAGCTTCAATCTCAAAATTCAAGATTTCAGTTCTATGGGAAAATTGGGCCAGTTTCATATATACATATAATTTCATTTTTTCAATCATAGAGTGGTCAAGACCCTACTTTGTGAGGGTTATAGAATCAAAGAAAATGCCTGCATTTGGTACATAGTAGACAGCTAATAAAGATGGATGGTGTCATAATGTTATCTTATGGGCCGGTAAATAAAAGATGGAAAAATAGGAGATTTCATAAAGAGATCTTTGTATTAAGTATTTTTGATAATTTTAGAACCTATTAATAGTTTATATGTGTATACACATGCCTATATATGTATATGTAATTGCATATTTATCTTGTATATGACATATTTCATATATAACATCTCATTATATATCACATTTAAGATATGTAACAATCATATATGTAACATATCTTTTTAAGAAAAAAGTAGAGACACAACCCTAATTTTTATGTGAGTTTTTACATCTCACATGTAAAATTTAAAATTTAGCAGGTTAAAATTTACATTATCTTAGTTTATTTTTCTATTAATGTTTAGAATCATCTTTATTCCTAGAGGAAATCTTTAAATGTGTTTCTGAAGACTCTCATAATAAGACTCAAGCCATATATCTTTTCACTAGGGAGGTATAGAATATTCATTCATACAATCCCTTAACTGTTCAGGAATATATATTAAGAGATAATGAATCAGTAATACACCTATTTTCATTCCTTTAAATAAATGGGTTTATGTATGAAGTAAGAAAGTTACCTGTGTGAAGTACTGAGTAATTCAAAAATTTTGACAAGTAGACTACTGTAGCATTAAAAACACAAATACAGCTAGGTCTATTCTCTTCCTGTTGTGGATACATATATTTTTGTTTCCAAATTTAGCTAAAATTATTTTTATTTTAAGTACCTGCTTTGGCAAGTGGCTTTTTTTTTTTTTATAAGTAACACATTATAATGCCTCATCTTAGCAGGAAGCTTGAGGGGGAAATATTATAAAATTGGGAAAACAAACAAAATGAAACTAATAAAATAAGTTCAAAATTAAAGTACTGTTTTAGCCCTCAGAATTGACTGTATCTTGTGCAGAGCACAGGATGTAATTAGTGTGAGGTCCGGAACAAGTTATACACACATAATCACAATGGAGACTTTAGAATTGTTTTGAATTGGCTGTATTCCTTTTTCCTTGTGATTTTTATAAAACCAGTTATGTGCTAAATCAAGTAAATCAGTTACTGTCTATACTATAAAGTAATCATTTGGAATATATCTAACAATGAATATTTTTCATTGCCTAGTTGGCAGGAATTGTGCAATATTACCAAAGAATGGTTGTCAAATGAAAAAGTTTGATAATGAACTTTTATGTAACTACTAGAAATGTACTGTAAAGTTTTGGGTTAATCTACTTTATAATATTTTATATATTACATATTACTAAGTGGTCTCTCCCTCTCTCCATATATACACATTATATATATATACACATTATATACATATACATCTATATATACACATGTATATGTATACATATGTACTTTACATATACATGTATACATATATGTGTATAGGTAATACATACATACATGTGTATGTGTGTGTGTGTGTGTGTGTGTATATATATATATATAACATTGAACTTACCAGTTTATTCTTTGGGCATTGTATCTGATAGATATATTAGACTTGGATTTAAAAAAATGTATACATATTAGTAAAATCCTATGACCTCTCCAAAAGCAAACAAACAAACAAACAAAAACCCAACAGGTAGCATAATAGACAAAAAATACACAAAACAAAATTAATTAAAATTTATATTTTATGGGTTCAAGTTAGTATCTACATCTTATTGTTCTAAGGATCCAAATTAAAGGTGCACATATTTTTAGAAATTTAAAAATTTCAGCAGAAATAAAAATTTTATGAACTGGATGTATATATAAGTTGGTATTTATAATCTCAAAGTTAATTATAAATGAATCAATAGAAGCCTGTTGGGTTTTTGTTTGTTTGTTTGTTTGCTTTTGGAGAGGTCATAGGATTTTACTAATATGTAACATTTTTTTAAATCCAGGTCTAATATAGCTATCAGATACAATGCCCAAAGAATAAACTGGTAAGTTCAATGTCATTGTTATATACACACACACACACACACACACACAATCACACACACATACATACACATGTATGTATATATTACCTATACACATATATGTATACAAGTATATGTAAAGTGTATATGTATTATCAATCAAGTTCTGCTGCAGTCAGTCAAAATTGGTTCAATCATGATTAATAAAATTCATTGAATTAAACTAATTTTAGTTCCTACTTCTTTTGTACAGCTCACGCATTAAATTTTGAAGTTAACTTCCCAACATATTATACGCCCATGAAATGTTATTTCTTAACTCAATTTAGTCTTAAACTTAATAGCATATAATGTCTTTAGTAGGAATAAGAGAGAGATAAATAGAAGTTACAGGGCATATACTATGTTCACATATTATTCATGGTCATAACTTCACCAGCTCTCTTATTTATTCCTTAAAATATCATTGTGAGGTGTTTAATTATTATACCATTTTGGAGAAGAACAAAAAGGTTCAGAGAGCTTTAGCAGTTTTCTGAAAATTAGACAGTATGACTGAACTGGAATTAAGACTTAGATATGTTCAATTATAAAGTTCACACCCTTCTAAACTATTTCCATTACACTTTAGAAATTGGAATCACATTCTTCAAATTATTATGCAGAAATATAAGATGGCTGATTTCTGGATAGGCTAGGTTACCCTGTAGTAACAAATATTCTGATACTCTTACTGATTTAGCACAGTAGCTCATGATACGCCAACACAGGTTGCCTGAAGGCTTGGTTCTCTAGTTACAAAGAGACCCAGGCTAATAGAAGTTTTAATTTTCCCAGTCTTCCTTGATCACCTCAGAGGTGGGAAGAGACACGGCAAACAGTGCATCAAATTCTTAGAACTTCAGCTAGGAAATAACACATATCATGTATTCTTACATTTTCTCAGCTAAAGAAAGCCACACAGAGTCATGTATAATTTCACAGGTGGGAGAGAAGTCCAATTCTACCAGGTGCCTGGAAAGGGGAGAGGGAGAAAAAAGCAACTATTTTATATAAGCATGAATGGCTACTTTTGCTCATCTTTTAGTACCAAATATTTACTACACCTTTCCATAGGCAAAATATACTCATCCTTACTCAAGTGAGTCAAAGCCAAAATATCTCATCTATTCACAGCTTCAATCTCAAAATTCAAGATTTCTATGTGATATTCAGTAGCATCAACATCTGTTTCAACATAGAGGCTCTTGATACCAAGTTTTGTGAACTCAAAAGTGAAGTTCTGTGCCCCTTGCCTATCTAATTCTCAGTGGCCAAATGGGGATAAACCATAGTAAACTGTTTCATTCTGATAGAAGAGGATGGGAACTATCTAATTTTCAGTGGCCAGATGGGGATAAACCATAGTAAACTGTTTTATTCTGATGGAAGAGGATGGGAAACACCAGCAGTTACTGCTCCTGAAATTCTGAAATCCTGCCTAGCAGAGGTCAGGAGGACTCCTACATTGAATAAGGCAAAGTTTCTTAATTAGGTCTGAATTCTGCTCCCTTGTAGCAATCTTCAGTCTCTTGGCTGTGACCTCTGGAAGCTTTTTGTTTTTTGTTTTTCCTTCTTTGTTACCTTTCTGGGCCACATCACATCCGAAGTTGGCATCAGAAAATACATCCTCCTTGGGGGCTGAGCATCTTTCTCAGCTTGATTCCTGCCTGCACAAGATTTGAGATCTATAAGTCATTTTAAGGCGTAAATAATCACAGACTTTCTGAGCGTAAGCTCATGCTTTAGGAATGTAACTTTTAAAGCCTTTTTTTTTTCCATTTAATTCTATTTGGTTCAATAAAGAATACTAATATAAGAGTTCCTAGGTTTACATTTTGTTTTCCTCTTTTCTTGGCCTTCATGTTTCACTTTTATCACTTAGTTTCAGTTACTTTGAGTTAACCCAGCTGTATTAGTCTGTTCTCAAATCGCTATGAAGAAATACCTGAGACTGGGTAATGTACAAAAAAAAAAGAGGTTTAATTGACTCACAGTTCTGCATGGCTGGGGAGGCCTCAGGAAACTTACAATTATGGTGGAAGGCACCTCTTCACACGGTGGCGGGAGACAGAATGGCAGGGGAAATGCTAGACACTTATAAAACCACCAGATCTTGTGAGAACTCACTATCATGAGAATAGCATAGGAGAAACTGTCCCCATGATTCAATTAGCTCCACCTGGTCCCGTCCTTGACACGTGGGGATTATTACAATTCAAGGCGAGATTTGGGTGGGGACACAGAGCCAAACCATATCATTCCACCCCTGACTCCTCCCAAATCTCACGTCCTCACATTTTATTTTTTTATTTTTTTGAGATGGAGTCTCACTCTGTCACCCATTCTGGAGGGCAGTGGTGCAATCTCGGGTCACTGCAACCTCCACCTCCTGGGTTCAAATGATTCTCCTGCCTCAGCCTCCTGAGTAGCTGGGACTACAGGTGCCTGCCACAATGCCTGGCTAATTTTTTTGTATTTTTAGTAGAGATGGGGTTTCACCATGTTAGCCAGGATGGTCTTGATCTCCTGACCTCGTGATCCACCCACCTCAGCCTCCCAAAGTGCTGGGATTACAGGCGTGAGCCACCATGCCCAGCCATGTCCTCACATTTCAAAACACAATCATGCCCTTCAAATGGTCCCCCAAAGTCTTAACTCATTTCAGCATTAATCCAAAAGTCTGAGTCCAAAGTCTCATCTGAGACAAGGTAAGTCCCTTTTACCTGTGAGCCTGTAAAATTGAAAGCAAGTTAGCTATATCCTAGACAAAATGGGGGTACATGCATTGGGTAAATACACCCATTCCAAATGGGAGAAACTGGCAAAAATAAAGGGGCCACATGACCCATCCAAATCTGAAATCCCATAGGGTAGTCATTAAACATTTAAGTTCCAAAATGTTCTCCTTTAGCTCCATGTCTCACATCCAGGTCACACTGATGCAAGAGGTGGGTTTCCAAGGCCTTAGGCAGCTCTGCCTCTGTGGCTTTGCAGGGTACAGCCCCTCTCCCAGCCTCTTTCTCAGGCTGGCATTGAGTGCCTGTGGCTTTTTCAGGTGCAGGGTGCAAGCTGTTGGTGGATCTAAAATTCTGGGGTCTGGAGGACAGTGGCCCTCTTCTCACAGCTCCACGAGGCAGTGCCCCAGTGGGGACTCTGTGTGGGGGCTCCAACTCCACATTTCCCTTCTGCACTGCCCTAGCAGAGGTTCTCCATGAGGGCTCTGTCCCTGCAACAAACTTCTGCCTGAACATCCAGGATTTTTTCATACATCCTTTGAAATCTAAGCGGAGGTTCCCAAACCTGAATTATTGATTTCTCTGCACCACAGGCCCAACACCATGTGTAAGCTGCCAAGGTTTGGGGCTTGTACCCTCTGAAGCCTGAGTTGTACCTTGCCCCCTTTTAGCCTCGGCTGGACCTGAAGCAGCTGGCACAGGGTACCATGTCCCAAGGCTGCATTAGATCAGGGACACCCTGGGCTCTGCCCATTAAACCACTTTCCCCCGCTAGTCCTCTGGGCCAGTGGTGGGAGGGGCTGCTGTGAAGTGTCTGACATGCCCTGGAGACATTTTCCCCACTGTCTTGGTGATTAACATTCAACTCCTTGTTACTTCTGCAAATTTCTGCAGGCAGCTTGAATTTCTCTCCAGAAAATGGGTTTCTCTTTTGTATTACATAATCAGCCTGCAAATTTTTCAAACTTTTATGGTTTGCTTCCTCTTGCACATTTTGCATCTTAGAAATTTCTTCCAGCAGATACCCTAAATCATCTCTCTCAAGTTCAGAGTTCCACCGATCTCTAGGGAAGGGGAAAAATGCTACCAGTCTCTTTGAGAAAGCATAGCAAGAGTCACCTTTATTCCAGTTTCCAAAAAGTTCCTCATCGCCATCTGAGACCACCTCAGCCTAGATTTCATTGTCCATATCAGTATCAGCATATTGGTCAAAGGCATTCCACAAGTCTCCGGGAAATTCCATACTTTCCCACATCTGTCTTCTTCTGAGCCCTGCAAACTTTTCTAACTTCTGCCTATTACCTAGTTCCAAAGTTGCTTCCACATTTTTGGGTATTTTTACAGCAGCACCCCACTCCCAATATCAATTTCCTGAATTAGTTTGTTCTTACGCTGCTGTGAAGAAATACCCAAGACTAGGTAATTTATAAAGAGGTTTAAATGACTCAGTTTCTCATGGCTAGGGAGGCCTCAGGAAACTTAAAATCATGGTGAAAGGCACCGCTTCACAGGGCGCAAGAGTGAGAATGAGTGCCAGCAGAGGAAATGCCAGACACTTATAAAACCATTAGACCTCATGAGAACTCACTATCACAAGAACAGCATGGGAGATAACACCCCCATGATTCAATTACCTCCACGCGGTCCCGCCTTTGACATGTGGGGATTATTACAATTCAAGGTGAGATTTGAGTGGGGACACAGAGCCAAACCATATCACTAACCTTTCTTGGAAAGTCTTTAGCCTCTTTTTCCTACACTATTTTGTCCAACTGAAATGATTTGCTAGGTAGCACAAACATGGCAGTGTTCCAAGACACCTTAATTCATTCAGAGGTTTTAACAGTGGGTGCTGGATTTGTTATCTGTTATTGCATAACACATTACTTCAAAACTTAGTGGCTTAAAATAACACATATTTATCATCTCACAGTTTCTGTGGGTCAGGAATTTGGACACAATTTACATGGGTCCTCTGTGTGAAGATTTCTTATGAGGCTGCAATGATGTTATCAGCTAGTGCTGAGATCTCATTTGACCTGGGAAGGATCCACTTCTAAGCTTACTTACATGGTTGATGGAAAGATTCAATTTATCCAGGATCGTTAGAGGGAGGGTCTCATTAACTCCATGACTCACTCCTTAGAGGGGGCCACCCTAAGCTTCTTGCCAAATACAGCAATTTACTCTATAAAGTCCAGTGAGAAAGATAGAGTTTGAAAACACAGTGGAAGCCATCATCTTATGTAATGTAGTCAGGGTAGAAACAGACTATTATTTTCGCCATCACTAAGATGTAAGACACGGGTCCTCTCCAAAGTCAAGGGAAGAGAATTCCTACAGG
Source organism: Gorilla gorilla gorilla (assembly GCF_029281585.2). NCBI lineage: Eukaryota > Metazoa > Chordata > Mammalia > Primates > Hominidae > Gorilla > Gorilla gorilla. Next base: position 107,897,377 of record NC_073228.2, read on the forward strand.
GTGTGGATACAAAGAGGCAGCAACAATTGTGTCCGTCTTCCAAGCTGCCTGTCATAAATGTGATAGATACCCGTAGGCTTGATTTGATCTTTGTAAGCACGTGAGAATTAATTTGTACTTTGTCTTCTGTCTCTCTTAGGACTTCTCAGTTTAATCTTTTACCAGTTAGTATTGAAAAGAATTACCTCTTTAAAATGGTAAATTCTTGGTTTTTGGGTCTCAATCATTCTCTTTCACTACCACTTTCTAACTGGCTAATTACTGTGCAGTATCTTGCCACTTCAGCCAACTGCATCCAGCACACACTCCTAACGATCTGTTTCCAGTCTCTTCCCTAAGGCTGCTGTCCCATAAAAGTTCAGAGCCAAGAGAGAGTAGGTGGAACAGCATCAGCTCTCTTTGCTCCTGGATCCAAATGTAGCCATCTCCTCTACTATCCCCACGCAAGGTGATACACGACATTTCTCCAGTACTCCAGACGGGCACCAAGAGGTAAATTCCGTAAAATTCCAGATTGTGACACTTCTCTGCGGAGTATATTCTACCATCATCTTTTGAAGCCAACCATGAAGTGTCAGAGGAACCCCCTCTCAGCCCCACACAAGGAGGATATTCCTTTTTGATGTTATAATTCATTCAGAGGCAGGGAACCTTGCCCTAGAAAGCTGGTTATTACATCTCTTTTTATTATTCCAAATATGTAGCTCTTGGCATTAACCTTTGCACTTGAGAATTAAAAATCCCTTCTCTTCTCCTACCATTTCATTCATAAAAATGTTTTGATTTTGAAAAACTGAGGACTCCAGTTTTATTCTGTGCTGGGATGTTTTCCTGGATAAGTTCAACCTGCCTAAGCTGCTAAGATAGTTTGAAGAATGAAACAAGAAGATAAAAGAATTACTAGTACTGAAAAATAAAACATAAATTTGAAACATTGTCTCATTATGTGTGCTTTTATTTATGTTTCCCTTATCTCTTTGCTTTCTGTATTTTGCCTCATAGATTTTTTATGTGTCTTTAAATTATCTAGTGTTTTTGGAACTATATATTCCATTTTCAATTCTACAGCTTGTTATCTTCTAGTTTTTCAAAAACATTTTAAGCTTTCTTTTCCTATAATTTTCACCCTCTCTACTAAAAGCCATTTTTAGGATTCTGTCTTGTTTTATCTTATATTCTTTTTATTTCATGTAGTTGCTCTTGATCTCCATCCTCATCCTTTTTTTGCTCTACCAACTTGTAACTCTTGATACATAAAGGCCATAACTTACTGCAATTATTAGAGAATACCATATTCCAGATACTTTCTTCTGCATGTCACAATAGATCATCTCTTGAAGTATGCTGTTCCTCTAATTAATCTTCATATTGTTTTTTGTTTTTTTGTTCTTCAATACTTGCTTGGCTCCGTGGTTTTATTTTTTCTTAATACTCATATTTGAATAATGTGAGATAATGACACTGGGGTAAATATTTTTCATAGGTAAGAGTTAAAAGATTGCCTTTCTACTTATCTGGCAGGGGAGATACCAGGATCACAAAAGTGGTTTTCACAGGGTGAGGCTTATCCATTATATTCCAGATATGCTGACCCCTGTGATTTCCCCAATTGTGGGAAACTTGACTGCATAATTTGTGGTAGTGGTGGACTGCATTCATAATCTCCCACAGAGACTGTGATATCAATCTCTGATATTATGATATCACAGTTATCATAATTTATATGTCTGATATAAATTTTTAAAAGATTAAAAAAAAAATTGCTTTCGGCCCTACTGTTTATGCTTCAATAAATACTTGAAAAGAAACTTGATATGTTCAACTCCAAGGGCAATTTTAGGTTTTAAACAGACTTTATATGATTGCTTACCTCTTCTATATGCTAAACCCTGCTCAGAATTATAGAATTTTATGGAATTACATGAAAAATTAGGATTTCTAACCTTTTCCTATACTATTGTAAACCTTTATGAAAAAGTTGTCTTCAGTGAGTAAAGTGTGATGACTAAACACCCTATCATTCTTAGTTTTTACCAAATTGTTATTTAGAATTTATATCTTATCAAGGAAAATCCTGTGTGTGTGTGTGTGTGTGCATGTTGGAGGGAGGTATACACATGTGTGTGTTGGGGTTGTAGCCTGAATTTAAATACAGAACATACCCCAAGGGAGAAGAGGAATTTATGCCACAGTTCAGATTTGTATATTCTCTGAATCAGGCAACAAATGAGGGTTGAATGCATGTCTATCAATATTGTTTTCTGGATTACCTAGTGTAGTTGTATGAAGCTGAATATATTATTGCCTAATGGACTTGGGTCTCAATAGTATTTTTTTTTCCTTCAATTAAATTCCATCAGTCCTATAATTTTTTTAAGTTCCTACAAGATTTTGGCTTGTCTTTCAGCACTAAATTTCAAGTTATTGATGTTTTAAATCTTTTTTGTGTCTTCCCAGTTATTTTGTGAGGAAGTGGAAGAGGATAACAAAGGCTGTTAATGAAGCCATTAAGCCTGCTTTCCCATATGTATAATTATATGATTATATTTAAAATTATATTTATCTTCCTACTTACAACCCTACATTTTAAAAATAAAAAGTCTAGAACAATAAAAGTACATATTAGATACCTGAAAAATATCTTTGTAGAATGAATTGAAAATTCACAAAAGTCACATAGCAATGGGGCTACTGCCCACTTAAAATACTTAAATCAATCAAGAACAGTAGAATTAACTTGTCTCCGATCAGGCTTTTGCTCAAATATCAATGATAGTGTGCTTCAGGAAAACAGAAAGATGTAGTGTTAATACTAAAACAAATAATGTCAATACAATTGAAATGTGAATGACTGTGCAACATTAATTGGATTTATGTTCTATAAAATACATGAAAAATATTTGTAAAATTACATGATATTTCATAAACATAAAAGGTAACTCAAAAAGAGATGCATGTCTAACATACTCTTGGTTTCAATGATATTTTTGAATCATTTCCAATGCATGATTAATTATGGCAAAAATAAGTAAGCTTGGAGAGTAACTGAATCAGAACCTGTCTTCTAGATGTTTTGCTATCATACTTTGAATACTGAATATATATTTATATGGTTTTTGCTGCAATAACGAGATAATGAGTCACCTATTTTATTTTTTGTCTAAAATCAGCAAATAATAGACAGCCAAAATAAAGAATCCCCAAGCAACGTATTAAGGGTGTCAAGGGATCTATACTTCAGAAGTTAAACTGTAGTAAAGATTTTCCTTTACTTATTTCATATCCACCACTTAAAGATATATATGACAATACACATCTTTCCAAGTAAGGTCATTTGGAATCATATGAGTAGAATATACCTCTTCCTAAATATCTTCTTGCAAAAATTTCCAAAAAAATCATTGAAAATTTCTTTTGGAAAAGTATTGCTTAAGAAATACAGCTCCCCTGAATCCTATTTCTTCAAACAGCCTTGCCATTGTACCAGATGGAGAGAGATAACACATGTAATTTAGCAGTGTCAGGCTAACACCTCAATGTGTTCTTACAAAAATGGAAATCTTGCTCTCCCAGAAGACAGTAATGAATAACAGAAAAATTCAAAATAAGAATGATTAGGAAGCTCTTTTTATTGTAATTCTTTCTAAATTTGTATTTAAATTAAATTGCACGTTATAATATGTGTGAAATTTTATATTTAAATTATATCTACAATTTAGAGATACAGTATTTAAGGATGCACTACAGTATTCCTATGTACAGCAGCCAATTATGCTTGTTGCAATATAAAAGAATATTAACTTCTCATATATTATTGTGGCTAACAGAGTGCATTATTTTTTGACCAATGTGATATATTGTAATGGTTTCTGAGTGCCTCAAAAAGAATATTCCATCAAAAAATTTTAAATTTTTATTCATTCAAGTATGAATTAATATGTACTATATTTTATTGGCCTTTTTTGGAACAGGTATGTATTTCTGCACTTACCTGAAATTTAATGTTGGCAATAAGACATGATATTGTGGTAGAAGTTGACAATAAATATCCTCTGTAGCCAGCTGGATTTTGACACACAATTAAGGAGAATCTCACAGTGTAATTTCCACATAGATCAATAACATTAGATTTTCCACACAGTTCAGCCTCTGCTGATATAAATGAAGGCCTCATTTTAAATTAGTTCAGGTAAAATGGGATTGCTCAAGCAACATTTAGAAAAAATATCTTTCCTTAGCCAAATTGAAGCCTTCACATAAGAAAGATAAATATTTATGTATTAATTTGATCAATAGATTAAAAAGAATTATTTTCACACAGATGGCTTATTTTACAAGAAAGGATAACTTTATAACATAAACTGATAGATTGGTGGAAGTTGTTCACTGACAGCAATGTACTTGGCTAATAGATAAAGTCTAGCTTTTTTGTCACCATGAATTCATTTATACATTGAAAAATCATCTAGGGACAAGGCATGAAGAAAGGATACAATGGGCCTATTCTAACAATAGATTCGATTTCTTTATTTTTATGTCTCCATATTGTCACCAAATTCTCCTCTGAATCATATTTTATCTGTCTAAATTATACTTTTTTACTCAGATCCCACTTTATCTCCTCTATTCATTTCAGAGGCTCAGAGGGGAAAGGGGACAATTTGGTCATAAAATGGAGCCTTTTCAATTGGGCTATGTGACAATAACCTGGTATTATTGGAGGAAAAAAATGCTTCTTGTAACCATTAGTTTGCAGTCCTAGAAGACTGAGTAAAAATCAACCATCACTTTTTTTTTAATGGATATTTTGACTGGATGAAAATGTCCTTTGTTATATGGTGCAAATTCCTGAGAACAATTTGATGAACCACTTCTCATTGCACAAGTCTTGTTCTTACCAAGAAGTTAATAATATTTATTCTTATGTAAAGCAAGAATTAAGTTCCAAAAATGTCTCCAGATTTTACTAGGACTGTAAACTTCTGGAGAGCAGGAATTCTGTATGACTGGTTTTTACACTCAACAGCATCAAGCACAATACTTTGCAGGTAAATATTAGATCACTTGATATATTTCTACCTTAAAATATTAAGTAACTTTTCTACCTTAAAATATTAAGTCTATTAATTTGGACATTCATACTTTCCTTCTTGGTGGGATAATTATTCTACTGAAAAAAATTTTAAGGCAGAGAATATTATCAGTCACTTTCAAAAACAGGAAGGTTTAGGTTAAAAACAAATCTTAACAGACTGTGTCACATCATACATACATGAGACAAATGCCTTAGACTATGTGTAATGAAAGATCCTTCGAAAAAAATTTCCAATTATGTAAAATTAAATTAAAAAGTTATAGTATAAATGCAAATTAAAATATCAAATACATACAGAGTACAATATCCAGTTTTTTATTATTAGATTCTACAGACTTTTTTTAAGTTTCTGTAAAATTTTCTAAATGCTTACTCTGTACATATTTATTTCATCATGGACAAGTAACAAGGAGATCACAGGTGACACCAATCCCCTGACCACACTTTGAGAAGCACTGTACTAGATTGACTTTCTAATGTCAGTCTTCATTTTCTAGCTCTGTTACAGCCATGGTCTCCTTATTATCTAGTACAACACACACACAAATATGTGTGATATAGTATAAATATAATATAAAAATATGTGTGCTATAATATAAATATAATATTAAAATATGTCTTTATAATAGATAATAATACTTAATAACGTTGAGTGTTTAACTGCTCTAAGCACTTTACCTGCAGGAAACAGTTTTTTTTTTATTTTGGTGAAATACAACTAACATACATTTATTTACAATTTTAAGCATTTTTAAGTGTATAGTTTAGTGGAGTTAATATATTCAAAATGTTGTGCAGCCTTCATCAGTCTTCATAACTCTTTTCATATTGTAAAATTAAAAGTTTATGCTCATTTAAAAATGACTCCCAATTTCCCCCCTCCTCAACCTCTGGAAACTACTATTCTATTTTCTGCCTCCATAGTTTTGCCCACTCTAAGTACCTCACATAAGTGGAATTTGTCTTATTTGCCTGTGTGTGACCAGCTGATTTCATTTAGCATAATGTCCTCAAGTTTTATTCATGTTATATAGCATATGTCATAATTTTCTTCACTTTTAAGCTTGAGTAATATTTCATCGTATGTATCTCACATTTTGCTTATCCATTCATTTCTCAATGGACACTTAAGTTGCTTCTACATTTTAGCTGTTGTGAATACTGCTGCTATGAACATGGGTGTATAAATATCTCAAGACCTTTTTATCAGTTTTTAAAAATATATACTCAGTAGTAGTTTAGCTGGATTATATGGTAATTTTATTTTTAATTTTTGAGGAACTGTCCTACCCTTTTATTCAATAGTAGCTATACCAATTGACAATTGGCATACCTACCAACAGGGCATAAGGGTTCTCAATTCTCCAAATATTCCCTGATACTAGTTATTTTCAGGTTTTTTTTTTTTTTTAATGGGAGCCATCTTAATGGGTGTAAGGTGATATTTCATTATAGTTTTGATTTGCATTTCCCTAATGATTAGTGATGTTAAGCATCTCTTCATGTGCTTATTGGCCATTTGTATATCTTCTTTAAAAATATATATATACTCATTCCTTTGCCCATTTTTGAATTATGTTTATTTTTTGTTATTGAGTTTCAATAATTTTCTGTATAACCTAGGTATTAATCCTTTATCAGACTTAAGATTTGCAAACATTCTCTTTCATTCCACAGGTTGCTAATTCTCTCTGTTGGTAATATCTTTTGATGCTGTTGTGTCCAGAATTGATTCATTCCTGTGGGTTTTTGGTCTCACTGACTTCAAGAATAAGGCTGTGGACCCTTGTGGTGAGTGTTACACTTCTTATAGATGGTGTTTTCGGAGTTTGTTCCTTCAGATGTGTCCAGAGTTTCTTCCTTCCAGTGGGTTCATGGTCTTGCTGACTTCAGGAATGAAGCCGCAGACCTTCACAGTGAGCGTTACAGCTCTTAAGGGTGGCGTGTCCAGAGTTGTTTGTTCCTCCCGGTGGGTTCGTGGTCTTGCTGACTTCAGGAATGAAGCCGCAGACCCTCACAGTGAGTGTTACAGCTCATAAAGGTAGTGTGGACACAAAGAGTGAGCTTCAGCAAGACTTACTGTGAAGAGCAAAAGAACAAAGCTTCCACAGCATAGAAGGACAGCCCAGCTGGTTCCCGCTGCTGGCTCAGGTGGCCAGTTATTATTCCCTTATTTGGCCCTACCCACATCCTGCTGATTGGTCCATTTTACAGAGTACTGATTGGTCCATTTTACAGAGTGCTGATTGGTGCATTTACAATCCTTTAGCTAGACACAGAGTGCTGATTGCTGCATTCTTACAGAGTGCTGATTGGTGCATTTACAATCCTTTAGCTAGATACAGAACGCTGATTGCTGCGTTTTTTACAGAGTGCTGATTGGTGCATTTACAATCCTTTAGCTAGACACAGAGTGCTGATTGGTGTGTTTTTACAGAGTGCTGATTGGTGCATTTACAATCCTTTAGGTAGACACAGAGTGCTGATTGGTGCGTTTATAATCCTCTAGCTAGACAGAAAAGTTTTCCAAGTCCCCACCTGACCCAGAAGCCCCGCTGGCTTCACCTCTCACTGTTATACTTTGGACATTTGTCCCCCAAAATCTCATGTTGAAATGTAACCCCTAATGTTGGAAATGAGGCCAGACTGGATGTGGCTGGGCCATGGGGATCTATCCGTCATGAAAGACTTAGTGCCCTCTCCATAGTAATGAGTGAGTTTCCACTCTATAAGTTCATGTAAGAGCTGATTGTTTAAAAGAACCTGGCATCTCCCTTTTGCTCCCTCTCTCTTGCCATGTGATGTGCCTGCTCCCCATTTGCCTTCTGCCACGATTGAAAGTTTCTTGAGGCCTCACTAGAAGCAAATGCTGGTGCCATACTTCTTGTACAGCCTGCAAAACTGTGAGTGAAATAAACCTCTCATCTTTATAAATTTCCCAGCCTCAGCTATTTCTTCATAACAACATAAAACAGATTAACACAGATGAACAATTTTTAAAAATTTTATAAGAAAAAATTTGTCTCTTTTTTCTTGTATTATCTGTGCCTTCGGTATCATATCTAAGAAAGCACTGACAAATCTAATGTAGTAAATCTTTTGCCCTATATTTTCTAGTAAGTTTTTTTTTAGTTTTAGGTCTTACGTATATACTTTTGATCTATTTTGAGTTAATTCTTGTATATGGCTTTAGGTAAAGATCTATCTTCATTCTTTTGTATGAGCATATCTGATTTTCCCAGCACTATTTTTTGAAAAGACCGCCTTTTCCCTATTGCATGGTTGGCAACCTTGCAAAAGATTATTTGACCATATATATGAGGCTTTATTTCTGAGCTTTCTATTCTATTCCGTCTGTCTATGTGTCTGTCTCTATGCAGTACCACACTGTACTGATTACTGTGGATTTGTAGTAAGTTATAAAATCTGGAAGTATGAGTTTTCCACACTTCTTTTTCAAAATTGATTTGGATATTTGGCATCACTTGAGATTCCACTTGAATTTTAGGATTTTTTTTTTCTATTTCTACAAAAAACATCATTGAGATTTGTATAGAGATTACATTGAATCTGTAGATTGCTTTGAGTAGCACTGCTATCTTACTAATATGTCTTCTAATTCATGAACATAAAATGTGTTTTCATTTATTTCTTTGAGCAATGTTTTGTAGTTTTCATTGTGCAAGACTTTTACCTCTTTAATTGTCAAATATTTTACAGTTTTTGATGTTATTGTAAATAAAATTCTTTAATAATTTCTTTCAGATTGTTCATTGTCAGCGTATAGAAATGCAATTGATTTTCACTTGTTTGTTTTGCATCCTACTATTTTGCCAAATTTGTTTATTAGTTTTCAAGTTTTTTTGTGTGTGTGTACATATAAGTTTATATACTCTGTGAATGGTGATGATTTTACTTCTTCCTTTGTAATTTGTTTGCCTTTTATATGTTTTTCTTGTCTGATTGCTCTGGCTAGAATGTCCAGTGATAACTATGTTGACTAAAAATGGTAAAAGTGGTTATCCTTGCCGGGTTCTTCATCTTGGAGGAAAAACTTTTAGTCTTTTACTGTTGTGATGTTTACTGCAGGTTTTTTAACGTATGCCTTTAATTATGTTGAGATATTTCAGTCCATTCTTATTTTGTTGAGAATTTTTATTATGAAAGGATGTTGAATTTTCTTGAAAGCTTTTTCTGTGTCAATTGAAATAATTATGTGTTTTTTTCTTTATTCCATTAATATTGTATATTACATTGATCAATTTTTGTATGTTGAATTATCCTTGCATTCCAGGAATAAATTCTACTTGTGCATTGTGTATAAAACTTTCAATATGCTGCTGAATTTGATTTTCTGTTTTTTTGTTGAGAAATTTTAGGTAAATGCTCATAAGGAAAATTGATCTGTAGTTTTCTTTTCTTGAAGTAATTTCATCTGACTGGTATTAAGATAATGTTGGCCTTATAGAATGCGTTTGGAAGTATTACCTCCTATTCAATTTTTAGAAAAGTTTGAGACGGACTGGTTTAATTCTTTAAATGTTTGGTAGAATCATCAGTGAAACTATCACATCTAGGAATTTGCCTGAAAATCTTTGATTGTTGATTCAATCTCCTTACCAATTGCAGGTATATTCAGATTTCCCATTTCCTTGTAATTTAGTCTTGGTAGATATTGCACTTCTAGAAATTTTTTGTTTCATCTAGGCTATCTAATTTGTTGGTGCACAATTGTTCATAGTACTTTTTAAATAATACTTTTTATTTCTGTAGAATCGGTAGAAATATCTCCACTTTCTTTTCTGATGTTATTAATAGCATTTTGTTTTTTTCTTTGTACGTCTAGCTAAAATTTTATCAATTTTCTTGGTCTTTTTAAAAAATTACCTTTTTGTTTCATTAATCTTTAAATTGATTTTCTATTCCCCATTTTTTAAATATTTGCTCTAATCTCTGATTTTTTTCTTTCTCCAACTTGCTTTGGATTTAGTTTGCTCTTCTTTTTCTAATTCCTTAAATTGTTAAGTTAGGTTATTGACTTGGGATCTTTCTTGTTTTTTAATATTACCATTTATAGCCACAGAATTCTACCTTAGCACTGGTTTTAGTGCTTCCATAAATTTTGATATATTCTGTTTTTGTTTTCGTTTATCTCCAAGAATTTTCTAATTTCCCTTGTAATTTCTTCTTTATTTCATTAATTGTTTTAAAATATGTTGTTTCATTTTTTATAATTTGTGAATTTTCCATTTTTTCTGTTATTGACTTCTAACTTCATCTCATTGTGGTCACAAAATATCATATCTACATTTTAATCTATTAAGACATAATTTCAGGCCTAACATATGGTCTATTCTGGAAAATGTTCCATGTTTACTTGAGAAAAATGTGTATGCCATTGTTCATGGGTAGAATGCTCTGTATATGTCTGCTAGATTTAGTTGGTCTGTTGCATTATTTAAGTCTTCTATTTCCTTATTTTTGTCTGATTGTTTTATACTTCAGTGAGAGGAGGGTATTGAAGTCTCCAAATACTATTGTTTACCTGTCTATTTCTCTCTTCAGTTTTGTCAGTTTTTGCTTCATGTATTTTGATAATCTGTGATTAGGCATGTAAATATTTGTGATTATTATAATTGTATTTATTGTTTATTATAATTATAATATATAATTATAATTATAATTATGTTATTATTTATTGTTGCTCTATTGAATCTTTTATTAATATGCAATATTTAATTTATCACTTGTATATTTTTTGATTTAAAGTTTATTTTATTAGTATAGCTGATATACTTTGATATAGTAAATATCAAAGTTTATTTTCGATATTAGTATAGCTGCTCCTCATCTATTTTGTTTACTGTTTGCCTGAAATATCTTTTTCCATCCTTTTTACTTTCAATCTATTTGTGTTTTTGGCTCTCAAATTAGTCTCTGGTAAGCAGCATGTAGTTGGATTATGTGTTTTCTTTAATCCACTATGCATATCCCTGTCTTTTGATTAGATAATTTAATACATTTACATTTAAAGCAATTACTGATAAAAAGAGACTTCTGTCATAGCTTTCTGTTTCTAAATATCTTGTAGGTTTTTTGCTTTCATTTCTTACATTACAAATTTTGTATTTATCTGAAATTTTTGTAGTGAACTGTTTGCATTTCTTTCTTATTTTCCTTTTTGTATATTCTGTAGCTATTTTCCTTGTTGTTACCATAAAGATTATATTTACCTGCATAAATTTATGTCAGATTAATTCAAATAACATATAAATACTGTTTCTCTGTCCCAACCCTTTCAGTTGTTGATATCATAAAATTATGCTTTTAGAGACTGTGTGCCCAAAAACAAATAAGTATTTTAAAAGTCTTTTGAATTATGTAGAAAAACATGTGGAGTTCTAATTAAAGTTGTATTAATACTACCTGTTAGACAAGAAAATATTTTTTAAAATGTATTTGTTTCTTAAGTCATGTGAATTAAAAAAGTAGAGTTATAAGCCTTTGTTAGAATAACGCTAGCTTTTATAATTGCCATATATTTCCCTTTATTGAGACATTTATTTCTTTAAATGGCTTTGAGTTATTGCATAGTCTTCTTTCATTTCATCCTCCAAGATGCCCTTGAGAATTCCTGGCATTATAAGTCTCAGAGTAATAGACTCCCTCAGATTTTCTTTATCTGAGGATGTCTAAGTGCTCCCTCAGTTTTGAAGGACAGTTTTGCCGGATACCAAATTCTTGTTTGACAGTTTTTATTTTGTTTTGTTTTATTTTGGCCCTTTTAATATATAAGTCCACTGACTTCTTGCACCTGAAGTCTCTGATAAACTTCTGATAAACTTATTGCTGCATTTGATCACAGAGGTGCCAACAAAGATGTAGGTGGTTATTGCTTTTGCGCATCCCTCCATTGTTAAAGCCCCTCCCTTCTGCTGACATTACTTTCAGGAGATTTAGAGAGCCAGTACTCTTCCCTACTTCCATTATTCTCTTTTATTCTTTTTTGTGTACGAGACATTAAAGATTGGGCCATTCAGAAAGCAACTGCATATATAGGAAAAAAAATTAAAAGGGAAAAGTTCAGGCTCAGAAAAAAACCTGATAATACCTTAAGTTTAGATGTTTGTCTGATCCTGAGCACAGGGAAAACTTCAACAGTTAAGAAAAATAGAAAGCAATAAACAAACAAACAAAAATAACAAAAAACAGCAAACCTTAGGAAGGGGGAAAATATGATTTCTAGAATTACCAGATTGTTTGATTTAAATGTCCAGTTTTCAACAAAAAATTACAAAGCATACCAAGAAAGGAAAATATGGCCCTTTTATGTTACAAGTCATTTCTCTCATGAAGCTTTCAAATTCTCTTTTTGTGTTTGGCTTTAAAGAGTTTGTAATGTTCCTTGTGGATCTCTGAGTTCATCTTACTTGAAGTTCATTGAGCTTCTTGGATGTTTATATTCATATATTTTATCAAATTTGAGAAGTTTTCAGCCATTATTTTTCCAAATATTCTCTTTTCTTTTATCTCTCTTTCCTTCTGGAACTACCATAATGCACATGTTGATTTGCTTAATGGTACCCTATGAGTTTCTTAGGCTCTGTTCACTTTTCTTTAATCTTTTTTCTTTCTGTTTCTCAGACTTGATCATTTCAATTGTCCTATCTTCAGGTTCACTGATTCTTTATTCTGCCTGCTGAAATCTGTCTTTGAATCTCCTTAGTCAATTTTTTATTTCAATTATTGTGTTTTCAGCTCTTTTTGGTCCTTTTTTTATTTCTTTATTGACATTTCTATTTTGTTAATACATTTTTCTCTGAACTTTGTGGACATATTCCTTTGATTCTTGAAGCAACTTTAAGACATTTTAAAGTCATTGTCTAGAAGATCTACAATCAGGTCTTTTTCATGGCTGGTATCTGTTGACTTATTTTTTTCCTTTGAATGGGCCATATTTCCCTCTTTCTTGATATGCTTTATAATTTTTTGTTGCAAATGGGGCATTTGAATCAAATCATCTGATAACTCTGGAAATCATATTTTCCCCCTTTCTCAAGATTGCTATATTTTGTTATTCTTTTTTGTTTATTGTTTTCTTTTGTTCTTAATTGTTGCAGTCTTCTCTGTGCTCAGAATTAGATTGACTTCTAAACTTAAGGTATTCTCAAGGTCTTTTCTGAGCCTGAATCTTTCCCTGGACATGCATGATCACTTTTAATTTTTTCCCCTTATATTCAATTGCTTTCTGATGGCCCAATCTTTAATGTATGGTGCTCTAAAAGGAAAAAAAGAGAATAATGAAAGTAGAGAAGAGTGCTGGCCCTTTAAATCTCCTGGAAGTAATGTTAGCAGAAGGGAGGGGCTTTAACAATGGAGGGATGTGCAAAAGCAATGGCCACTCACATCTTTGTTGGCACCTCTGTGATCAAATGCAACAATAAGCAACCACAGCACAGATCCTTGATATTTGGAGAACACATTATTTTTTTTTGCTTACCCTGGCTCCTACAGCCTTTTAGTGAACTGCTCTCAGCACTCATGCACAGCTGCCTGTCATAAAATTAACCACAATTTGCTGTCCAAGTCTTTCCCTGGAAGTTACAAGCCTTCAATAGAATCCAGAGTTACAAAAAATTATATGAGACAGATTTTTCCAGTGTAATTATTGTTCAGATAAGGAGACAGATTTTTGGTGCTTCCTACTGTGCCATCTTCCCAGCTCCACAATATACATTTACTTCTCAAAACAATTAGATGAGAGAGAGATATGGAAATTGAGGAAAAGAAGTGCTCAATAGATTGACCAAGATTTCATATTTGGCTGTAGAGCTGGGACTTAAATCTAGCAGGTCTGATTCCTGAACCCACACTCTTAACCACCATGCTATACAACCTCTCTCTGTGACTCTTCATGTCCTCTGTGGCCCTCTATGATGATATACTTTACACTGTATTAATAAGTACTAGAAAACTGAAGTTACATTCATACTTTTAATTGTATACATTTTAATTGCACACTTGTATTTTAAAAGACTGTACAAAAATGCTTAGTGACTGTTTCAAAGTCTGGCTGTCAAGGCTATAGGAAATTTTCATTCAATTGAGCAATGAGTCTTTCTCATTAAGAATATGGAAGTTGTGAAATCTGTTTATTTTCTCTTTTCTTTGAATCTTTTCATGTGTCAGCTGTAATGCTGTTTGAATCAAAGACATTTGATTACCATCTATGTTCTTCCCTTAAACTGAATGGAGAGCTTTGAGGAAGATTGGCAGGCTTGCATAATGGACTATTTTGACATTTGCAAAGTATTGCAACAGGAAAGAACTTATAACTCCTTTGCTCTATGGTTGTCAAAGCACAATTCAGTGCCAGACTTGGCAGGGGTTTCAGAGCTTTTTGCTTCACCAAGTATTGGTTCCCTAAAAAGTCCAAGCCATCATCTCGTTCTATTCTACAAAGGCAGCCCCATTGGATAGATAGTATAAAAGTCTATAATAGTTGTTCCTCCATGTGAAAAAGATCCCCCTTTTTCTAAGTGCTTTAAGCAGAAAATAATATATATGTATATATATATATATTCATTGCATAGGAGAAACAAAGGCAATTCAGCCTTTTTGTAATTTACCCATCCCTCCTTAGTGGAACTATCCCTTGATTTAGTATGAAAGTGTTAGGGGTGAGAAGACAGGAAAATCATACGATGTAACATTCATTCTTCCCCATTTTCTCACCAGTTACACTAGTGGTGCTTCTTAATTTTAAGACTTTTCTGCTGCTTCATACCTGATAAAAAATTGTATTATCCAAGCCTGTCACAAAAAAATTCTGTGAAATTTTAAATGCCAACTCCATAAGCTATATAAAGTTTTTCCAGTTTAGATATCAATGTGATAAATTATACTGTCAAACACTTTTTAATACTTGATGACATAAATAGCTTTGAAAAACTGATGATTTAGGATTAATTACCTCCAAGTTCTCTTGACTAGCACAATATTCCTAACTAGTTCATTTTCAGAAAAAGTATTTCTCCAATGCATTAGAAAAAATTGCTCCCCACATTCTACTCCAGGCCATAATAGGAAGTAGAAAAATCCTGTAGATCCAAAATAAGAAAGGTTATAAGGCAAAATTTCTACAAACATATTGCCAACATGTATATCTGAATGTTGAACAAAACCTCTTTCCTTATAGATGGAAGCACACTGTTCTCGCTATTTTTGTAGAACCACCTCAATGAATAACAGCAAAATATCCTATCATATCCAGATAAAAGATATGTTTTCTAAATATTGAATGATGAATGGCCTATAGTCCATCATGTGTTCCCTCCTAGAGAAGGTAACCAGCCAAGGGAAATATTTCATTCCTCAGAGTCTAAACAAAACGTGGAAAAAAATCACCATGAATGGTGGGAATCCAGCAGAAGACAGAGAACTGGGAGAACAACAGTGCTAGGAAACAGAAGATTTTAAGAAATGAAAAAATAAGTTGGTCATCCAACAATGTAGTCTGAGTTAGTTGCTAGGGATTGAATCCAATACAATAGTTTAGATCTTAAATATATTTGAAATATTTCTCCAGATCAAAATATGCTGGTTTTTTTTTTGTTGTTGTTGTTGTTTTTTTTTCAGAGTCCTGCTCTGTTGTCCAGGCTGGAGTGCAGTGGTGTGACGTTGGCTCACTACAAACTCTATCTCCCCAATTCAAGTGATTCTCCTGCTTTCTCAGCCTTTCTAGTAGCTGGGACTACAGGCACCTGCCACCATGCCCAGCTAATTTTGCTATTTTTAGTCAAGACGAGGTTTTGCTGTGTTGGCCAGGCTGCTCTGGAGCTCCTGACCTCAGGTGATCCACCTGCCTCAGCCTCCCAAAGTGCTGGGATTACAGGCGTGAGCCATCACGCCTGGCAAAAATATGTTTTAAATGTTCACAACATAAATAGGCAAATGCATTAAATGCACACATTATTTTGACGGATTCTTAAAGTATTATTATGTATTATAAGAATCACATGATTGGAGTAAGAAGAATTGAGATCCTAGAACTTTGTCCTGAGCTGGTTATTAATCTATGAGGATTTCAATAATAAATGAGTATACTGCTGTCTATCTCAAAGGAGAGTTGTGAATATTAAGTGGGAGAGACTAGGCAAAAGGTGCCCAACAGAGAAATAGCTAATAGGAAACTCTTGATAAACTTTTGTGCCCTTTCCCTGCCCTATTATTAATAATGCCACATTATAAACATTAAGTATTTTAATGGCACATATTTTAAGTACATTGCTTCTGATACTATTCTATGCAGAGGGAAAGAGCTTAGTAAAAATGGAAAGAAAAAGTATTCATACATTTGTGGCTGTTTCTCTGAGCCAAACGGCTTAAGCAGGTGACTCATAACTGTGAGACTACTTAATATTAATGGTGTCAATGTCCTGATAGTAATAAACCTACAGTTGATTAAGAAAGTTATATGTGCACAAAAGGTCTACGTGGTATTTGTTGTACAAGTTTAGAAATTCAATTTCTATCTTTCCCTCATGACAAATCTTTTTTTATATATAGAGATGTGACTTTAAGCTCACTCAAAAGTAGGTTCTATATTTTCTTCTAATAGTGGCTTCATAACAGCTTGTGAATGTAGCAAGTTGAGATGCCAAGTTGCATTGTTTAATATAAAAGAGATGATTTGATCTAAAAAGGTACACATTGTCAATCAGTGTAGTTTTTAGAGAAATTCAGGCCCCACTAAAATGAATGAATTTTAAAATGTTCGCTTGACTACTGTGAAGAAATTTACCTGTAGAACATAATTTTTAGGTTTTTAAATTTTAAATGTTGGAGAGCATCACCAAACTCTTCTTATAGCCAGCAAGTTGAGCTGATGCATAAGTCTGCCTCTAGGTCAAGATATTAAAACCACATCAGTATAAAGAATGTTTGTTATTATTTTCTATACAATGCCAATTAAGCTGATTGTCTATGAGGTTGTTGATGTACAACTTGAAAAGGAAGATACTAGAACATAGTCCAGTTTTACACAGTTTAGAATTTGTAGTAATGTTAGACATCTCTTGAAGATGTTTAAGCAGCTGGGATTATCTAACAATTATACATTAATGAACTCCTATTTAAAGGATTCAGGATAGATAAGGGTGATCAATAATATGGTAGTATTTTTTCATTTATTTTATAGGTTAAATACTATGGAATAAAAATATTAATGATAGCTATAACTTATAAATTTACCATAGGTCAGGCATTGTGTTGAGTTCTTTATGGGTATTATTCATTTAGTATTTAACATATCCCTTTAAGAGATGGAGGACATTATTAATATTTTTAAACAGTGAAACTTAAGCTTGGATTACAAAAGGAATTTGCCAAAATTTTACATTTCTAATTTAACTGGAATGCGGTATGTATACATTAAAATGGAAGGACTGTATACCAACCTAATTCCAGTGCTAATGGATTCTTAGGATAAGGAGCTTGTGTGTTTTAATGAATATCACCTTTTCCTCATCTCTCCCACTTTTACTGGCATGAAAACTGAGAACTAAATAACTCCTAAAATCCCATCATGAATCAGACAACTTACATCTAAATGCCTTTATGATTGGAGCCAAATCCTTCTCATTTTTGAAAGCGTATATCGTTCTTTTGAGGCTGAGATGTGTCAATTGCCATGAAAACATTTTTGACAGTAAAATCAATTATCCTCTGAAAATGTTTAAAATGGTAGTAACAGAAGTTCTATCAAGACAACATTTACAACATCAGAAAAAGAATACTCCTTATATATAATATTCTGGGAAGTTACCTCTGCTGTGAAATATTACAATACTCTCGTAAAAATTAAGAATTAAGTGAGCCTAAGAAAAGATTTAGGGAAACATAAATTAGATTTCTTTTTTGGTTTGTACCTGTTAAGATGCCATAAACAATGCAAGTAACATCTTAAGTATTAACAATGGAACTTTGTAGGCTAAAGGTATTTTCTATAAATAATGTGTTCAGATCAATTAGCATCCCTAATGAAATATATACAGCAACTCTAAATGACATAAACTGAAGTGTGCAAAAGCAGAGGAATGTAGATTTTCTGGGAGAAATTTAATAAATTTACTTTGGAACCATATCAAAACTTTTACCTTCTATGAGCAACATCTAAAATCATGTCAAATAGAATGACATTAGATATATTGTCTTTAATTGGGTTATTCTGTATTGAAAGGCTCTGGAGGAATAAACTTCTATAAATATACTTTTAAAGTATCTAATAGGGTGGCTTGTGCCAACATTTACATTAGGGACAATTAAAAAATAAGAAAGTTTGTTGGAACAGAAAAAAGGCAAGAAGATTTGTGTGAAAATGACCAAGACTTTAATGGGAGTAATGAATTAAGAGAAAAATTGTCAAGGGTCTAGATATACCTGCATAAGAAAACAGGATTTTAAAATTCTCTTCTTCATGTAATCCAGAAGTTAGAGAAAGAGATCAGATATATGATACTTCTATAACAGACTACAAACCAACATATCCATTAAATCCTAATATAGAGCATCTGTTTTTAGAGTTGTGGCAACAGAGGATACAAAGGTCTTTAGGGCAAAGATGAAGGAAGGATGAATAAAGGGGAAACAAAAGGAAAATGGGGAGGAATTAGAAGGGGATTAGCCAGGAGAAGGAGAAGAGGTAGAAGAAGAGAAGGAGGAAGAAAGTAGGGGAGAGGTATTTTGAGAGCACCAAGCTAAGTAAGGGTTCCAGGACCAGAGTGGCTAGCAACCCTGTCCTAATGGAAAATGAAGGGGAGCTGGACATGGGTATTTTTACAGGGTACTTCTTTGACCTGGTGACTAGTTGTCCAACCAGTAACCAGGGGATCCCTCACATGAGATAACTGCTCATACTGGGAGATGCCCTTGTGGCTCCTTTGGCCCATGTCTAGTTTATGCCAGGCTGACCATTGCTCTGGCACTGTGAGTCCAACCTTTTATTCTCCCTTGGGGCAGATGGAAGGTACAAATTCAATACACTGCCACAATAGAAAATAACTCCAAAGATTTTTTTACTTACAGATCCTGGGCAAGGCGGGCATGAGTCAGGAGGGCAGACTTCCTTCCTGAGTCGCACAAGGCAGAAATGAAGGGTCAAGCAGAAACAGAGAGAAGTGGCAACTAGCAGTATATATGAGGGAACAGAGCTTGGGTCACTTTAAGTTTGTGGGCAAATGCCTCAGAATTTCCTCTAAAGAAAGGGGCCAGAAAGGGAGAGCCCAGTCTACTAGGCTAGGCAGAAGAGATGGATCTGAGTTATCTTTGGCCACTGGCTTGAGTTACTTGGGTAAGATATAGAATTGGAAACTGTGTCAAGCATGACTGAGACTTGATTCTAGTAGAAGAAAGTTAAACTGGTATTCAAAATGGATACTGAGGCAACATCAAATTATAAGGTTTCACTATGACACAGAAAAGTGACACAAAAGGAAAATACTTCCTCTTGCAAAAGTAATCCAATTATATTCTTTATGTACTGCTCCAAATTAAAAAAAAAAGTTGTATTTACTTCAGAATAGTCATGACTCTCATGTACTGCCTTGGTTTCTTTCCGCTTTAATCATCTTGTCATCTCTCCATTCCCTGATACCCCAAGATATCTTGATGTTACTTCAGGTCATTTTCCTCTTTCTCTTCTTTAAACACCATAGAATTTACTTGTCTTTGTCTTTTTATTTTTTGGTTGGTCTTTTTGCTCATGCACTGTAACATAACAAGTTAAAATAAAATTATATATAAAAATAATTGTAAATAAAATTAAATGCCAAAGGAAACCTTGCAGGAAATATTTACTTTACATATAATAGACCAAAAGTCAATATCTTTAATACATTAAGGGATTATTCACACAAAGAGAAAAAAATACAATCTAGACAAAAAGGAAAAATACCATCTAGAAGAAAAAACATGGTCCGATGATGAAAGAAAGAAATATCCAGTAAATATACCGAAATATTTAACTTCTATAGTGATTTTGTTGTTGTTGTTGTTGAGATAGAGTCTCGCTCTGTCGTTCAGGCTGGAGTGCAGTGGTGTGATCTGGACTCACTGCAACCTCTGTCTACCAGGTTCAAGTGATTCTCTCGCCTCAGCCTCCCCAGTAGCTGGGACTACAGTCACCCGCCACCACGCCTGGCTAACTTTTGTATTTTCAGTAGAGACAGGGTTTCACCATGTTGGCCAGGCTGGTCTCGAGCTCCTGACCTCAAAGTGATCTGCCTGCCTTAGCCTCCCAAAGTGCTGGCATTACAGACGTGAGCAATGTAGGTACTTAATCAGTATGTAGAGACCTATACAAAATGTGAAGAAATGAGAAAATTTCTTCAATTAACACTATAATAATGCTCTATTATTGTCATCTATTAAACTGTAAATTGAAGGAATATTTACACTTGATTAGCAATTTCTCTTTTAGGAATCAACTTTAAGGAAATTAAGAGAAAAGAATATAAAATACGTTGATTACAATTATACTTTTAACGGTGTAAACCCGAAGCCTTTTTAAATCTCTCCAAAGAGAAATGTGGTTAATTATATGAATGGGTATGTATATAGAGATATACATTAATGTGTGTCAACAATGTTTTTAGATAATAACATTATTGATGGGTCTTATATTATTTTTATGTTTTCATATCTTAAAAATTTGTGTAATAATGTCTGCTGTACTTACACTCAATATATTTGCCAACTTCTACATAATTTTCTCTAAATTGCATTATTTATTCTTCAAGATTTCCCACTGTGCATTTTAACCCATTAATGTGTACAAGCAATTATACCAACTTTAGCTACTTTTGCCATTCCTCTTCAAACATGCACAGATACCTGTATTTTGGCTGTATAATGGGAAACTCCCTCAAAGCAAGTTAATCAGTAAGGAAATATATGGGCTTATATGACTGGTAAGTTCAAGGGTGCACCTAGTACTGTTTATCTAAAGTTAGACTCATGTCATTGAAAATTAAGCTTCCTGGCCGGGCGCAGTGGCTCACGCCTGTAATCCCAGCACTTTGAGAGGCCGAGGTGGGCAGATCACGAGGTCAGGAGATCGAGACCATCCTGGCTAACACGGTGAAACCCCGTCTCTACTAAAAATACAAAAAAGAAATTAGCCGGGCGTGGTGGCGGGAGCCTGTAGTCCCAGCTACTCGGGAGGATGAGGCAGGAGAAGGGTGTGAACCCAGGAGGCGGGGCTTGCAGTGAGCTGAGATTGCGCCACTGCACTCCAGCCTGGGCGACAGAGCGAGACTCCGTCTCAAAAAAAAAAAAAAAAAAAAGAAAGAAAAGAAAATTAAGCTTCCCTGATTTCTGGGCAGGCTTCTTCTATTTGCTAGCAAAGAAGGCAGTAAAGAGTTCAGGCTTCCATGGATCTTAATGCCTAAAAATAAAATAAAATGTTTTCTTAAAAGGTGAGCAGTTTAAATTCTAGATTAAGAATTTTGATTGGTTCCATTAAGTCATATACATTTAGAACTCTGATTCACTAGTATGACTCTATTGACCTCTCTTTGGCAGAAGAAGAAGAGCTTCTTAATTGACAACCCTGCTAGAGGGAGGAGGAGGTCCCAGTAATAACATGAATTTATTGTTAGCAGTTCAGCAAAAATACAGTTTTCAAGTACAGTATACAAATATTTTTCTAATTCTTTCCCCAAATGTATTTTTTACCTTCTCCTATCTAATTTATACCATAATTTTTACAGAAGTTTTAAATCATATTTAATTGCATATTTGGATGGGCTCTTTCTTGCTGCATTTTTTTGTATTTTGAGAAATGGCTCAATTCTTCACATTTTGTATAGGTCTCTGCATATTGATTAAGTACCTACATTGCAGTAAAATCATAAACCGTGTCTGCTATTAACACTAGTCAGAAATGTTGCCTTTTTATGGGGAACTACTTTTATTTTAGAAAGTGGGATCACATTGATCCCAGAAATAGCGGGAACAAATGTCCATCATTCCATTCTTCCTTTAAGGCCACTGACCTATCCTTGGACCCAAGGACAGGACTTCTTTGAGGTTGTTTCCTTGTATACTAGGCCTCATATCCTTTAGCTTACTTATTTGTCTTAATTTAAATAAATTATGTTTTATTAATTTTAAAAATTAATTTTTAATTGATAAATAAAACAACATTTTAAATATATAAATTTAAATTAATATGTTTATTTGCTTTATGAGTGGTATTATAGAAAACAGTGTAAGTTGAACATTAAAAGACTTGCTGAGGCAACCCTTTGGATTGTCCCTTTCTCTTCCCCTCTCATGTTCATTTTCAATTATCATCATTCTAATTCTTTCTAGTGTTCACTACATACTCTTTGGAATAGACAGTGTATAACTCATACCACATTCTTAATGAAACTTGTATTCACAATGAGATTTTGTCATAGTAAAATAAATATTACTATGACAGTGTGCCTAGGAAGACAGCCGCTTTAGCTGTTAAGGTAAAACCCTGTAACTAAGGAGGGATACTGTGGTTGGCTACAGCTTTCATATTTCTATTTTTTACTTAGTTAAGAACATCACAATAATTTATACAGCTTTTGACACATGAATGTTGATTAATCTTACTATCCAAATAAACAATATTCCTGCTGGAGAGGCAATAAAGAAGGTTGATTTATTCTTAAATATCAAATGTAGAGTCAACTCTCAATTAACTGTATTAATTACAGAGATTGAACATTAAAAATTCCCAGGTAATTTATAAGCATTGTTTTTGACAGATAATTGAAATCTATCCTCTGTTATTTATTCCATAACAGAAAGCAAAATTGAGTGAGTTGAATTACATGTTTTTAAATTTCTCTGTGCTAAAGAAGGGAAAAAATGGGCAAAAGTCATTTAGCAGAAGGAAGGAGAAGTCAATGGCCTGGATAATTTACAAACTTATAATCAACTCTCAAATAATCATGGGTTCACTGACTCTCTTCTGGAAAGTGATATAAGAGAAAAGAGTATCAATGTTAAGTAATAGAACTGGAAAGTACATTTTAGAGGATATTTATTTCATAACTCTTATTAACTTTATTAGTTGTCTTTGAAGTCAATTACTTTAAACTTATATAAAAATTCAATAACAACTTTTTTCAAGGGAGGGCCATATAAGAAAAGAAATTTGACATTGGATGTCTTGCCTTTAAGTGCCGATGAACACTAATGTGATATTTTACTTTAGGCACTTCAAGTAAACTTAACCTATTGAACCTTCATTTGGTGTAAGTTCCTTTGATAATTATCAAGCAAAGGCACAAATAAATTATATTTTGAGAGAAATGTGTAATTTGTTGTAGGGGGAAAAAGACTTGTTTATAAATAATTCTAATACAAGTTACTATAAAGCAATGTACTAAGGAACAATAAGAATTACTAATTACTTCTCAGAAGGAAAACAGTCACTCCTTCCTGGAGGAAGTAGTATTTAAAATGCTCCTAATGGGAAGGATTCCAAAATTTAGGGATCATGAAGAGGGACAGCAAAAGGTAAATCAAGTAATCATAATAGAGTAATGGAGGAAGAAATTCTGAAGGCTTGATTAAGGGTTGTCATAAGTTTCAATAAACTACAGAAAATATGAAGTCAATGAATGAAATTAAAGTTGGAAGAAAAAACAAGAGTTGAAGCCAATTCATGCAGGACTTGCAACGTTGTGGACTTTAATGCAGATAACTTGATAACCTGGGAAAAAGAGCTGCCTTTGAAGTGAGAACATTTCACCTTAGATTTGCACCTGATGAGCTGTGTAAGCAACCTAACTACTCTGTGTTTACATTTGCTCATCTACAGGATTATAATAATACTTCTTGTATTAGCAGCAAGCCTGGAAACTCTACAAGTAACGGATCTACAGCACTGTCTGCACTGGATAGGTATTGCCTGCTCTGCCAAATACAGGGAGTCATGATCTAGGATTACTATAGAAAAGTACAAGGGTATCATTGTGGAAAAGTAGTTTGGATAAACTGACATTAGAAGTGGAGAGACCAGATGGAATATTAAAGCAATACTCCTGAATTAGGTAAATGTGATCATGTGAATAGTGCAACTGATAGGGATGAAAAGAGCTTTGTAAATCGGAGGAAAATCTTGAATCTGGAAGCATCAGTTGGGCAGCTTTTCACTAATCATTCAGAAGAAGGTTTGTAGAAGGGTACAAAAGTACCCTTTACCCCACTAAAAATTACATAGGTGAGTCTAGGAGTGATGTTTTCCTGGTACTGAAGAGCATTTCTGGAAAGAGCATCAAAGTTCTTGAAGTTAAAATGTGGCATCCAGATAATCTAAGTGGAAGAACAACAAAGTACATAAAGGATGTACGTTGTTTTTACATTTATGAAAGAACACATTGATATTTGTTTAACCAGTGTGCAACAAAAAATAAAAATTTTAAAGATGCAAAACTTTATGTTAACTGGCTTCTTTTTCAAAAACTATGACTTGCTTAGGCACCAGTATAACCAGCCATAGTAGTTCATAGCAAAATCTGGGGTTGGTAACTATCTATTAATCAAGTCTTCATATATAGTTACATAACAGTAGATGTAAATTTTACAATAGTTACGCTGATGCTGATAACAATAACACTGTCAATAATAACATAAAAGTAATAATAAAAAGCCAGTATGTATTTATTACTCATGACAAGATAGAAATTAAGAGGATAATGTTAATTTCCTGTGATTATAGGAGAGGAAATTCACTCCCAGAAAAGTTAAGTAACACTGAATGGTCATGCTACTAGAAAATGGCATTATATTTTACCCTAAGTCCATTCTTAAAATCCCCCATTTCCTACCACTAAGATTGGAACACAAATTTCACACACAATTTGCATTTCTTGAGTGATGAAAAACCAGCCATGATAGGAAGAATAGTTAAAAGATAACTCATTTGATTCCTATATGCCTGTCTCTATGTCAGAGTCCTGGACAATTCCTACTATTTGAAATAGCTTAGGATATTTTATCACACTTTTTAAAGTTGTTCTCAGTCTAAACTTAGTAACTCTTATATCTTTGAATAAATGTATTAACCATTAATGAAACTGTATTGGAGATAAAATAATAGGAAGAAAATGCTATAGGAAAGAGAAAAACCTGGGCAGCATTAGTTTTGTCATTTTCCATGCACAAATCAACTATAAGAAAAAATATGATTCAAATCCCCACACAATACAGATAAAGAAGAAAATAAAATGAAACAAAATATAACAGTACTTTTTAAATAGAAGTTTTTCTAAATTTAGAAACAAAAATATGAATGACATCAGATGTTTTTCTCTCAATTATAATACATTAGAGATAACTGAGCAACGTTTACAGATGTTTTAGAGTTAAAACCTGTCACTAAAGATGTCTATATTGTCAGGATATCATTTGGGAAGCATGAGAGGTATATCCCCATGCGTATAAGAAATCAGAAAGTAGAATGCTCATGTATTTATCCAAAAACAAAATACTGAAAATGTATTAATGATCCCTCAGAGATTGATGAAAATAATTAATTAAAAATAGAAACACCACAATATGTTTTAAAAGAACACATTGAGAGAATCATGGCCAACAGCAAAAAAAAAAAGTCCAAATAATTGATCAAAACATGAGTTAAAACTTAAAACAAATGCAAAAATATTATTTAAATATTCAGTATCCAATGTTAAAGAATTTATTGCAGTTTGGAACAGAAATTTATTTTCAAAACTACAAAAATAGGTTGAATATTAAAGGAAGTGTCTGTTTTATCTTGTTATGGGGATAGCATGTTCAATATTAAGATTTATTTGAAATAGATAAGTTTCTTTAAACATATAATTTAGCAAAAATGAAACAAGAAGAGAAACATAATGTGAACAATTTATAACTATCAAAGAATTATTTACAGAGAGTAAAGGTGAGATGAACATGCCTTCAGAAATATATCTACAAAGCCATTTAGAAACAAATGAAGGCAAGACTACATTAAAAAGGTGGGAAAATTTATAAGACAAGTATAACTTTGGAATCAACTTTATGGTGACATTACAGTTCAGGAAAATTACAAGCCAATTTCATTAACAACCACAGGTGCAAATCTGTACACAAAATATTAACATATCAAATGCAAAAATTTATAAAATAAAAACCGATGTCACAAATTTGTATTTTCTCAGGAATAAAATATTAATTTAACATTTGAAAATTAATCAAGGTGTTTTATCACATTAGCAGGACAAGGGTAAACTGATTAAATCAACCCAATAGTGTCATAAAAATCATTTGATGAAATCAATGTCTATTCTTATAGACAATTACTAAGCTGGAAATAGAAGTCAATGTGATAGAAAGTAACTACAAAAAACATAACTTATTCATAAACAACATGCTTCTGAACATTACATTTGTTAATAGAATTTTGGAAGCTTCCTGTCATATGCTACATGAGATGAGAGAATTCCCATTTTCACTATTCTCATGAAATATTTTAGGCAGTATAATAAGGCAGGAAAAAGTGGTATAACAATTAAAAATGAATAAATAGAACTGTAAGTATGTACCATAAATATGATTATATACATTGCAAATATAAAATAATATGTATACATTATTAGAATATGTAAATTAAGCTATGTTATTTGTCATATCATTATATAAAACCATTTGTATATCTATAATCAGACACAATGGTGAGATAATACAATTATCAAAATTTTATGATTTACAAAAGCATTGGAAACATAAAGCACTTAGAAATATGTCTAATTAAAGGCAATATTAATAAATGCAAAGATGTGATATATCCACAGGTCAGATTGTCAGTTTTCCTTGAATTGATCTATAGATTAAATTTATTTCATTTAAAATCCCCAAATTGTACATCTGTGTGTGAATTGGCAAGCTGCCTCTAAATTAGAGGAAAAGCAAGGGCCAAGAATACAAGTACTCTTTAAGCAGAATAATAAAATTGAAGGACATATATTATCATATATCATAATT
This sequence comes from Gorilla gorilla gorilla, assembly GCF_029281585.2. Classification (NCBI taxonomy): domain Eukaryota; kingdom Metazoa; phylum Chordata; class Mammalia; order Primates; family Hominidae; genus Gorilla; species Gorilla gorilla. The sequence goes on from NC_073228.2 coordinate 107,924,519, forward strand.
TATTATAAAGCTGCAATAATTAAAACAGTATAGTGGAGACTGAATATAGACAAATATAAAAATATAAAAATGGAACATAACTGAGAGTCCAGACTCTATCTTCTTGATTTTTAAAAAGGTGGCATTGCAGAGCATTGATGCATTCTATTCAATCAAATACATTATCACAATTGGTTGGCCATATGAACAAAACATAAAAAGAAACCATGCCTTCCTTACGCCATTTCCCAGATAAATGCCAGGCAGATTGCAGTGTTAGAATGTAGTTCTAAAATGTAAAACTAGACTGTTTCCAGAAAATAATATAGGAGAATGTCTTTATGATCTTTTGGTGGGCAGTTTTCTTAAACATAGCAGAAAAATACTGACTGTAAAGGAAAACCTTGGTAAATTGTTTCACATTAGATATAAGAACTCTGTTTATCGAAAGAGTTTGAATAGCTACTAAGATTGTGAATAGCTAACCATTGAGGTTATTTGCAATACACGTCACCAAGAAAGAGTTTATATCAATAATATATAAGGAATTTCTACAAGAAGATATAAATAACCCGAAAGAAATATTGTCTTTCAACTTAAACTGGACCTTCACAAACAGAGATGGCTAATAAATAAAGGAGAAATTTTTCAAATTCTTTCATGAGAATAAAAATTAAAAACATAAAAAGATAACAAGTGTCATGATGTTTTTAGCTTATAGCTGAATATTTAAATGTTGCTGGAAGCGATCTGCCATCTTAAACTTTTTAAGGTTTTATATCCAATTGCAGTCTTTTAACTTAACTTTCTAGTTGTGCTAAGTTTGGGAAGAAGAAAAAACAGATTAAAAATAAACTGTTCAAAGCAACGGAGATACTCCTGAGATGCATAACTAGCCAGTCCATGATTAAGACTGCTACCAGGCTTGATTCTATAAAGAAATTTAAGTGATACTCAGCTGCTTCAAACTGAAATATTCTTCTTACTTAGAAACACTTCTACATTGTTCAGTAACATAGCCAAACTCCTAATAACAATAAATATATCCCATTAAGTTAATTTTTTTCTCTAGGGATTATTTTGATACATTTCTTTCATGGGTAAGATATTAAGTTATTTTGGTCACTAGCAGTTTAGCAGGGATTTCTTAGAATATTGTATTAGTTTCCTGTGGCTGCTGTAACAAATGGCCACACCTAATCGATTAAAAGAACAGAAATTTATTATCTTACAGTGCTAGAAGCCAGAAGTATGAAATTAGATGTCAGCAGAGCCCATGCTTTCTTGGAAGGCTTTACAAGAGAATCCATTTTGTGTCTCTTCCAGCTTCTGATGGGTGCTGTCATTCTTTGGTTTGTGGCTAAATTACTTTTGACCTCTGCCTCCATTTGTGGATAGTGTTGAATCTCATTCTTCCTCTCTCTTATAAGACACTTGCCATGGCAAATGTCCACCCAAGTAATCCAGGATAATTTCTCCAGGTCAAGATCTTTAATTTAATCTCATCTACAAAGATCATTTTCCTTATCAAATAAGATTTACAGGTTCCAGGGATCAGGACCTGATACCTTTGAAAAATCATTCAGTCTTGGACAACTATTAAAAAGAGTTTCAGCCTGATGTAAGGAAGTAGAATATAAGCAGCTGCATTTGATAGGAGAAATGAGGAAATGATTCAAAGAGCAGAGTATCTCTTGGTAGGGGTCATAGTTGGAGCAGAATTAAGGCAATGAACATGAGGATTATGGCAAAGGAAAAAAAGATCCCAAAATGATGTATGTGACAATCATGTTGTACTAATTTAACTGTTAATGGAAGCTAGACACTATCTTTGAAACCAGAAGATCAGAGTTGTTCTAAGTTTTTTTGTGTGTGGAAGAAATTGGAAAAAAAAAGAAAAACCACGCTGTTCTGACCATAATTCTTCTGCACTTTCCCTGCTTCCAGTGAACAGGTAGAAATATAGAGTAGGTATAGGTAGTTGACATACCTCTTAGAACTAACTACTATATAATATGGAATAATTAAAAAAATGAGAATTGAGGGATTCTAAATCTGGCTCTGGGCCTATAATACCTTGCGTGCATGGTAGGAGTTATTTCCATGCAAAGATATGATTCTAGTTTACTGCTTTATTTGTGAATTCACTCAGCTTTTATTTGCATCAATATTTTTTATAACATTATAAATCGGATATCTCTAGTCCAATAGAGCTAGCTTCCTTCAGTAATAGGAGTGTTTAATGCACATAGAGTCCTTATGAAAAAGGTGAATATATAATGTATACAACCTAGAATCACTACTCTCATGAAACACACAAAATAATTTCCTGACAATCCAGGGGCCATCTGCTTGGGTTTTCTACTTACTGTACAATAAAATTTCAAGAGAAGACTACTAAAAAATAGTAGTCTTCGAGGAGACTACTGTGTGACTTGGGCTATCAGCAATGGGCATTTTGAAACCTAACAATTTTCTTTTCGTTGTTGCTATTCTTTGGATGAATAGTTTGTCTTATTTCGTCTTAATGGTTGTGATACAACTGTCATCAACCCAGTCTTCCAGTTTTCTGACCTGCTGTGCAATGAAAAAAAGATGAGTCAGACTTCACAGAGTTATAGAGTTTGAGACAGGGGTGCTGATTACTACAGTTCTCATTTGGTTGCTAAGATATATAACAGGAGAAAATATGGTATTTCCTTAGAACTTAGATGTACTTCAGAATGACAACCAGGACCTATGTAATTTACTAGAGTCAACTTTCCAAGCATAATGATATCAGTCCTTTAAATTTATGAGACGATTTATGATAATAGTATTTCTTTTAAAGCAGCTGAACAGTAAAATATGGATGATAAAATGAGATTCATACTTTTTAAATATATTTATTCAGGACCTTTTGCCAGAGTGTCTCAGAAACCTCCCAACTAGTCTTTGTGTCCATAATTTTCTACTTATCATGTATATCAATCATTTTGCTCTCAGAGAAATGTTTCTAAGCCTACATACTTATATCCCAAATGCAAAATTAAACACTGATTTATTCATTCAACAAATTATTGGGTGCATAAAAAGAATAAAGGTACAGTCCTTAAAGGTGCTCAATATTATGACTAATGTACATAGAAAATATGTTTAAATAATTACAAAACAAATTGTAAGTAAAGGCATAATGAGAAAGGTAAAAATAAATTCTAAGTTTAGAAGAGTGAGAGATTATTTTCTAATGTGAGGGAAAAGGTGTGAATGTGGAGGAGGTACTTCTTGAGCTTGGACATGATTTCTGGGCTTATTTGCAGACAAAGGAGGTACATCGAATAGCTAAGAAATTTGAACTGAATTCTTTAAATAAGTTTTAATAATTGGTATGTTTTCAGTGGAAGACTTCCATGATGTTTATTTTTTTAATAGAATAGCATTTTTGAAAGTATGACAAGTAGCCATGTCAGCATGGTATGAAGAAAGAGTAATGAAATAAATAAGCTATTACAATGATGGGTATATATGTTAAGGAATTATTCATTAAATGGGTAGGAATTGGGATTTTTAAAAAGTGGAATGAACAAAACTTGTGAGCAGTCATAATTTTATTTGGAATGGTGAAAATAAGAGCTGAAGACTAAGCAATTTTCTCTCTTAGATTTGATGGATGGTGATGACATTATCTAACAAAGAGAATTAAAAAAGAGAAGGTTGTGGCAGGACAAGAGCTGAGAGTTCTAAAACTTTTAACTAATTTGGTATCCTTTGAAATATATATTATTTAAATGCTTTTCTTCACCTTTTAATTAGAGAAGACTTCGAATGCTGGTTTGGGAAGAAGTGAAAAAGGAAGATTTCTTGCGGTACTGCCTTAACTTGTGCATCCTAGTCAGTAAAATGAGCTTTGTAGATAAATGGGTCCATTCATTACAGGAAACAGCTTAACAAATATCAGTAGCTATTGAAACATGTATCTTTGAGGACAATCTTGTCCCAACCCTCTTACGCAATACCACTTTCAATCATATAGAGTTCTGGAAATTCAATATTATCTATCTTGTTATATTTACAGTGATATTTTGACTTCCCCTATAGACTGGAAATTGGCTTCCTGGCAGCTCGCGAGCACCCTTGACATTTAAAAGAGATTTAGTTAAGAAATAATATATTTTGCTTGGCTTATTTGTATTTAAGGCTTGGTGGTGGGGACAATGCAAGTCTGGAATTTAAAAAAGCCTACAGCAGGAAATACCACTTTAAAAGCTATCGTAATATTGATAGTTAAAACCATGTTAATTGATGTCTTCTTGGTAAGGAAAGAAAAATATAGAGAATCATGAGATTAAAAGCACTTGAGCACTTGGGAACACCAAGATTTAAAGATGGAATAAGGAAGAGCAATTGGGGAATAAAACAGAAAAAAAAAAAAAAAAGCAAAAAAGTAGTCAGAATTGTAGAAGAGATTAGAAACATTGTGAATGGAATGACAGGAAAAGATGAAAGTTTCAAGAAGGTGATGGTGAATAGTGTGGGAAAGCGAAAAGAAATATTTGGATGAAGACAAGGAAGATGCCAAAAATCTAATACTTGGAAAGTCTTTGGTGAGAAATTGTAACAGAAATGTTTAAGACATGTTGGAAGAATTGAAGAGACACAATGAACAGAGATCAGTTGGTGGAGGCTTCTCTTTCAAATTTTGGGAATGAATTTAAAAATGTAGATTTTTTTCTGAGAGAGAGAATTTACAGTGTCTAATTAAATAATGTAATTTGATGGTGGGCATAGTTATAAAATCAGGAGAAGGAATGATAAGAGAAGGAGTGATTGATTAAAGGTATAAGAAAGTGTTAGGAACATTAATGGTCTAAAGTTCCCAAAGAGGCAATCTAATTGTTTATGGGAGTAGGGAGGTAGAGACCCAGAATACAGGAAAAAAAGAAAAAAAAGGAAAGTCCGCATCAAGAAAATAGGAAGACTAACATAGCAGGTGAGGTGGACATTAATAATTTGAACCGATTGTGGTGAAATTTGTAGTTACTACTGTGTGTTAAAAAAAAAAAAAAGGTTACCTAAGTAGGAATGAGTTAATTAAATTCTCATTAGTATTGATGATGATAAGATAATATCACATATGGTAGCTTAGATGAGAGATTAAGTGATATCCTAAGTGCTAGGATCTGAATGTGTTCCCCAAAATTCATATATTGAAACTTAATAAGCAATGTAATAGTAACAAGAGATGGGGCCTGTAGGCGGTGATTAGGTCATGAAGGTGGAGCCCTCATGGAAGGGACTAGGGTGTTTACAAAGGGGCTTTAGGAAAAGTGTTAGCCTTTCTGTATCTCTTACCCTATGTGAGGACACAGCATTTGTCCCCTCTGGAAGATGTGGCAGCAAGGCACCCTCTTGGAAGCAGAAGACTGTGTCTTCACTGGACACTAAACTTGCTGGCAGCTTGATCTTGGGCTTTCCACCCTCCAGAACTGTAAGAAATACATTTATATTATTCATGAATTACACCATCTCAGGTATTTTGTTATAGCAGCACAAACGGACTAGACACTAGGTTTTAACAGTATTGGTTTCAGGAATTTTTATTGTTGTTTTATCAAAAATTATCACAGCTTAATATGTTTCTCTGATGAAATTGACTTAGGTGGCCAGGGTGGTTTTAAAGAACAGAAAATTATATTATGCTAGGTTAAGTACATTGGTATAGATTGTGTTTGTTTGCTCTGCTTTGTGTAGAAATCAGTTGAATAAAAATCAAGAAGTATTTTTTTTAATCTCAGTATTAAGACAAAAGTTCTAAGTTACTCTGATTGGGACGTAATGTTTATTGGTTAACACAGAAGTCATATAAAGTCTGGGATTTTAATAAGTTATTACTTAAAGACATTTTTAGCAATAGATTCTTTCCCTAAGATTCTCGAAGTGCTCAACTTACACTTTAATGTTAGCATGACTCATTGCATACTCGTATTTGATTAGATGATCCAATATTTATGTAAAATTGGGTTTTACAGTAACAAATGAAAATTTCATAAGCAGCCTTTGGACTAAAACAACTGACTCCAAGTTGTAAATGCAGATATGCCTAAGTTACTGGATCCTCTAGTTATGAACTATCCATATGCATACTTACAAAACACACGAATGGCCACAATCAATATAAAATCAGCAACTCATTGAGCCAAAGGTCTTTTGGGTGTATCACAAAGCATAAACAAGTGAAAATGGGATGTCGAATCATTTGTGGGTTATTCCAATCTATTAGTTAATTGTTCTTTGCTTCTCTACTTCTACATTTAATCTATCTTGTTATCCATATTCTCAAGATCTCTTGAGAACTCTTTCCAAAGAGCTTATTAAGATATTTTCCATTAAATATAAAATTCGTATGGGCACAGGAAGCCTATTACCTCCTTTTAAAATAATTTTCTTTCTTACTACATTGCTTATATTTCCAGGGCTGTGTATTGTCTTTTTTCTTAAGACATGAAATATCCTGGAGTCTAGGATAACTTTTATATTTTTGATATTGGAACAAGTGAACAATCACAAGATGGGGCATTGTACATATTGTAAATAATGTTGATGCTGTTTTATTTTACTTTAATTCCAAAACAGTTCATTTGGGAAGTGTGGAAATGGACTGCAAAGTTTCCTAAAATAACATTTTCATGACTTCAATTAATTAGAAGTTTTTAACTTGAAGCCATTGATTTTTGCCATTGACTATTTTTTCATTTATCCATTTGCTATAGACATATTATCATTTCATGATATTTTATGTAATGCTTTGCAATCAGACCTAGACCAATTTGTCATGAGTATCTACTAGGTTTTCCCAGTCAGATAACAGTTATTGGCAATAATTAGATGAACGTTGGCTATTTCGCTACAACCTTACTTTCAGATTGTAATTAAGACTGAGACCAAATTCTTCCACATATATAAATCTTCATTACTGAGCAGGCAGAAAAGAGTCATACAGACTATTTTGTTGAGTAACTTTAGTGAAGTTTTCAGCTCTCTGTTGTTTGAGATGGTCATGAGACCATCCCCATTGAAAACTACTATTAGTAGATAGTGTCTACTGATGCTATCAAACGCTCTCAGTACCAAATCTACAAAAAGAAAATACCTAGGAAGACATTTGGGTTTATCTGTAATTTCTTGTATTCATGTGAGGCTATACTGTCTATGAAAATCTTACTTAAAAGCCAAAGATTATTAAGATATCTATAATTCACTTTGAATATTTCAGCATAAGTAGTATGATGTTATGTATCTATTATGTATATATTTACATTGAATTCTAGATGAATGAGTCAGTGAGTAAGTGGTGGGTAAATGTGAAGGCCTAGGACATTATAGTACACTACTACAGACTTCATAAACACTGTAAACTTAGGATACACTAAATGTATTAAAAAATATTTTTTCTTCAATAACAATTTAACCTTGGCATACTGTAACATTTTCACTTTATTAACCACAAATGTTTAAACTTTTGATTCTTGTAATAATACTTAGCTTAAAACACAAACACATTGCACAATTGTACAAAAATATTTTACTTTTAATATCTTATTCTATGAGCTTATTTCTATTTAAATTTATGCTGTTTTACCTTTCCAGCTTTCAGTCAAATACTAAGACACAAATGCACATATTAGCCAAAGCCTACACTACACAGGGTCAAGGTCAGCAATATTGTTGTTTTCCACCTTCACATTTTGTCCCACTTAAAGGTTGTGAGGGGCAATAAACCATGGAGTTGTCATCTCCTATGATATCAATGCCTTCTTCTGGAATACATTCTGAAGTACCTGTCTGAGGTTGTTTTACAGTTAACTTAAAAAAAAAAGTATAAGCTGAAGGTGTACACTTTAAAATAAAAATAAAAATTATAGTATAGTACATAAATACATAAACCAGTAGCACAGACATTTATTATCATGACCAAGTATTTTGTAATGTACATAACTGAAAGTCCTATACTTTTATATGACTGGTGGCACAGTAGATTTGTTTACATCGATATCACAACAAACACATGTTGCGCTACAATGTCATGATGGCTATGACATCACTAGGAAATAGAAATTTTTCAGCTCCATTATAATCTTACGGGACCATCATTATATATGTAGTCTCTTTACTGAAATGTCATTATGCAGTATGTGGCTATATTTTCTTGAGGATTTTTGCATCTATATTTATCAGGGATTTGACCGGTAGTTTTCTTCTGTTATGATATTTTTGGCTTTCAGGGTTCCCAGCTTCCTCCTCTTCAGCATGTGTGTTGTCCCTCCATCTGCTCTCAATGCCTTCCCTCTGAAGATTGGCTAGGAATGCACCAGTCTTGCAATCCTCCTGGTCCCTCAGTGGGAGATATTTCTCCTGGCTCCATCTAGTCATCCATCTTGGAATAAAACTCAGCCATCTCTCCATGTATTTATAGACTAGCTTCATACATGGAAATAGCTTTACCAATCAACCTGGCTAGAGATTCTATGGGCCTCTCAAACCTTTTCTGTGAATGTGTCTTCTCTGGAATTGTGTGTGTAGATTTATAATTAGAGCTACTTACTGGTTTTATTTCTTTTCTTTAACATAATCTTTTGCATTCGCTCTTTTTCATCTTCTTTGCATTAATTACTCCATTAGCATGTCTGAACATTATGGCAAACAACTTAATTCTACATATGTGTTTGTGGTGAGAAAAAAGAATCATTTTAAGTGAACAATTCAACATTTTGAAGATTGACACCATTTTACATGATTTCTTTTCTCAGTTAATGGTATTTATATCTACCTATTTCCCAAATTGAAAACCTCCCCAAAACATCTTTAGTTCATATCGCTTATTCCTTTAGTTAATCAATCACTGAAACATGTTGATTAGAGCTCCCGATTCCTTTGGAAATTTCACCACATCATTCCCACCATGATTCCCTTTTTGCATAATCCAATATCTATTATTAATACAAACTCCTGTTCCTAAAACTCAAATGTTATTGGTGTAATCATCTGCCAATCTTTTTCTCTGTCTCTCTCCCCTGCCTCTCTCACACACACATACACACACACACGAACACACACAAACCTTAACCTTTTCCACCCCTTTACTTATGCTAATACCACACTAGTATGTCCAAAATCTTTAGAATGATACATAAGACCGCTTTTCAATATTTTAACTTAATCTTACAGCTTTGTATTTTCTGTTAATTAGGACACATGATTTGCTCTTAAAACATGCTATAGTCTCTATTACCCCATGGCTCCTGATTTCTTTCATACCTCTTTGCCATTGAACCTACTATTGAAACAACCTTTGCGAAAAATATAGCAGTGAGAAAATTATGACAGTGAAAGAGATCTGACCTAACCAACTCCATCTTGCCTATAACCTTCAAATTGCCCTTGGTCATTCCTGGGAGTGGGCCAAGCTAATTTTGAGAGAAATTTAGTTTATAGTTTAAATGACAGTAGCCATTCCCAAAGCTAAACTGTCTTTTTAAAGTTAATAAAAAGCCCCAAGTTTAGGATTATGAAAGGGGCCTGAATTCTGGTAAGTTGTAGGCATAGTTAAATGATTACCAGATGACTATCAGACATTGTTCCAGATGTCACAATATTTGTAACTTCCCCAGTTACTCCTGTAAATAACATCAATATTGTAGAAGCTAAAATTGGCCTTCTGAGATGTCTTTTCAGACTTTTGAATTTCTGTTGACTGGCTGACTCTACCTGGACCTGCGACTCATGACTCATCTGGCCCCATGGCCCCCACCCAGAAGCAGACTCAGTGCATGAGAATTATTTTCCACATCCCTGTGATTGCATCCCCAACCAATCAACAGTACCCATTCCCTAGCCCCCTGCCCGCCAAACTATCCTTGAAAAAATCCTAGCCTCCGAATTCTGGGGGAGGCTGATTTGAATAGAAGGAAACACTGGTCTCCCATTGAGGTGGCTCTCTGTGTATTAAACTCTGCAATTCCCTTGTCTTGATAAGTTGGCTTCATCTGGGCAGTGGGCAAGAAAAAGAACCCATTTGGCAGTTACACTATTCTGTCTTATTAAAATTTCCTACTTGAGTTAAGTCTGCCACACCTCAGTCTGATTTCTATTTTTAAATAAAAACTTGGACTCATTTGTCTCTCTCTCTCTTTCTTATTTCTATCTCTGTCTAACTCTAAAAACATATTGTTTTTAAATTTTGTATATTTCTTATATTTTCTATATATGGGAAAATATATTTTCTACTTTTTGGTTATGTATTCAAATTACAGGGCAAAGTGTTAGGGATTCTTTTGTAATGTCAAGATGTATTTCTATATAGCCAATAAGAGTATTAAAATATGTAACAAAATACAGAAAATAGAAAATGCCTTTAATTCCATCATAAAAGCTCAAAAGATAGTTGAAATGTTCATATATCCTTCTGAGTAGTGAACTTCACACATACACACACACAAATTAAGAATATATAATATAATTTAAAAAAGCTATTGAATATTGCTGTGTTTGGAGCACTCTTTTAAGAGTGGCATTTGAGAGTTTTATCCTTGAATAATTATTTTATCAATTGCCTGATATTATATAACAATTATTCATGACATAATGCAGTTGAAATTAATTCACTAGACAACTCATAGCCTACACTTTTGCTTCTCCATTAAAATCCATGACTTCTATATTTTCCTTTCAGATAAAAAATTTATTTAGAGATGTAGGAAAGGCACGAAAAGTTTTCTCGGGTAGCATATAGTACAGTGCAGCATCTGAGAAAAGGAGCAGCTACACTCTCATGAAAATTGCACTCTATTATTTACAAATATAATGTTATAGAGATTGTCATATCAACCAAGTAGATATTGTAGACAGGGGAATGCTCTTTTTTCATGTCCTTCTATTTGCCTTTCTTTATTTTCATAAGCATTTGTTAGACATCCTCTATGTATCATCTTCATGGAAATTATCACCTCTTTTGTATTTCTCAACTCCCAAATTAGCATATTTTTCATCATAATTGGTTGAGTTATTTTTGCTATGTCAAGCATTTATCTATTAAGTCTAATGTTTACCAGAGCACAAATTGTCCATATGTATATGTCCCAAGTCAATTTTATATATTCAGATATTAGAGAAATAAAAATCTGACAAAATAAAACAAATAAATACAAATAAGCAGAATTAGAAAAGGGTATTAATGTATTAATGATAACAGATTCATTAATTGTTAGGGACTTAAAATGCACTAGAAAAATGTAATATTCTGTATCTAGATTATAACAATTTTTTTTTGTTATTGACTTTCCAAATCTTACTAGAAGTTTTCTATCTCTTATCTTAATTTTTGGTAGATGGAAAATCACTCTAGATTGAAATTTATGTGATACAGATCACATGTAATTTATATAGGTTCAACATGCCATAGACTGTCTTGTTCTCATTTTGATTTTCAGTTTAAAAATATTATAAATTAGAACATTTTTATTGTGCATTGAATAGAAAAATAAAATTGAAACTATATTTATGCCTTTGTAGTTAGTCTCTTCAAAGTAAAGTGGTAAATTTTCATCTGGTTTTGGTTTACTGTTTTTGCAAAAAGTTCCATTTTTCAATTCTAATCGTCTATTACCCAACACCAGTCCTATTAGCTTGCAAATAAGTATGCTATCTTCAGTCATAAATGTGAAGGATTGCTGGATGGAGGTTGTACAAAACAGAAAAGAATGAAGTTGCAAAGTAAATATGATGGCAATGGTTGGTAAGCATGGAAAAATATAATGTTTGATTTATTGCAAGGTTTTATTCTGACCGAGATTTTACTTTGTTTGATATTGTTACAATAAGCACGATAAGATTTCCATAATAATACAAACTTGTGTGAGTATATTGTATCTCTTTTGTCCCTAAGATTGACTTTTCCTTCAGCACATTAACTATATGAACTACATCAATGGGCTGCTTTAACAGTCTGTTTTTGGTTTGGGTTGACTGATAAGAGGAACCAGCAGAAGGTGGGGGACAGGGAAGGGAAGGTAAAAACTGGATTTGGGGTAATTATTTTTCTGGCTATATTCCTCATAGGTCATATTTTTTCTTGCTGTTTTCTCTATTAGCCATAGTTTGTGTCAGGTACATTTTTCCATACAACTACTCTATTTGCCTGGATATTGTGAAGGCTTCCCGTTCTTATCATCCTCTGTTATACTACTATCTTTTTTAGGTCTCCTTAATCCCTCTGCACAAATAGTTTTACACTGAACTCCTCAAAGCATGCAGTTTCCATGCACCATCTGTTTCTTGCCAGGAACCTAATTTATACAGTGAAAGAGAACAATGTTTATGTTGCTTCTGAAAAAAATGTGTTTATAAATGTGAAGAATTAGTAGATTACTTACAATAATTCTATGTTATTTTAATACTTAAAATAAGAAACAATTTACAAAATGGATTTCTTTTGTCCTTTTGAATCTATTAAAACAAATAAACTCTAAGGGGAAATACTAGAGAGCTGTGTTAAAATATATTTCACACATGTGTGGACACACACCTACCCATACACATATATATCTCTGAATCTTTAATTCTGTATCTTAATAGCAATTAAGGTATTTCTATTTTACCCTTGCATTTTTAAAAACTAGAGAACCCATATGTGAAACCCAAAGTTATTCCTCTGTCAACCTGAGAATAATCCATTGTTTTACTCCAAAAACTTGAGTTAAAAAGCAACATATTATTTGGGAAAAAATGAAACATAGCAGAGAAATTAAATTTATCTCTGCCTTTCATGCCTTTCAAGTCTAGCTCCCTAGTTTACTTCCCACACAGCTGCATCTAGTAAATTGGCAAGACATTTTGGTAGCTGAGGCAATAGCAGCCTTTAAATCCAATAATTTAATATCTCATTCAAACACAATAAATAAATAAGAAGGGAACAAATGCAATTACATAAAAATCACACTGTCATTATAACTAAAAAAAATCTAAATTTTAAATTATCTATAGGTAAGAAAAAAATCAAGCAAACAGAAATATTCAAGAACACCAACAAACTCCAGCAAGCTACCTCCATGGAACAGGGGAGAGGGCAACTAGCAGTGCCTAAAATTAATGCTGAACCATCAGCCAAGAATGGAAGATTATTCAACTTGTGAAAAGAAAGATTGCAGGGGTCAAATTGATAAAGTATAAGGGCATGTTGGATGAAAAGGTAGTCTCTTAGGAGTGGAGGAACACAGTGAAAGGAGTTGATGGAAATGGAAAAGCATTCTTTCGAAGCACAAGGATGAATTGCAAAAGAGCAAGTGGAAAAAAACAAGATTTTCAAGGCAAAAGAAAATTTAAAAAACTAAAAGCGTACAACCTGGTCCCCACTTCCTCACTCCTCCTAAGAAAAATCTAATACAGAATTATATGCTTTGTTACAGAGACAGAAGTGAGTGATTTTTAAACCAAGATCCTTATAAAACAACAGATTGTCAGTCTTGTCAATAAAAATTCAGAATATCAAACACTCTTTTCTGAAAATGTTGACAAAGTTAAATGAAAAATATAAAGTTATACAATTTAGCTGGCAAAAAACCCTTCCCTCACCCCCCAAAAACCATAACACTTGGTCAAGCAGAAGAAAACTGAAATATAGCAGTATAAATTGAATTGCAAATCTTAAACCAGTGTTTATGGATCTGAAAAATCATCTTGAATCAGAAATAAAAAATCTAAAATATAATGTTAATAACAGGAAGAAATAAAATTTATTGAATCAAGAAAATAAATAGAAGGGATGTTAAAATCATATTAGAAATAATTATGAAGTTACAAAGTGACCTAGAGAGAATAAATTTGAATGAGAAACCTTAAACTAAGGCTAGATATAGACAGGCAAAGAAACAGAGAGAGAGAGAGAGAGAGAGAGAGAGGAAGAAAGGAAAGAAGGAAAAAACAGAAGGAAAGAGGAAAAGAGGAAAATCTAATAAAACAAATGGGATAAAATGTAAACAACGGGTGAATCTAGGTAAAGAGTGCATAGATGGGATATTCTTGATACTATTTTTGTCTTATCAACTTAAACAAAATTTTAAATTATTACAAAATTCAAAGTTTAGTATACACATGCAGACATCTACAGTGTACACATCATACTGCAGAGTTAAAGACTTTTTTCTTTAGCATTTATAATCAACGGAAGATAAGAACTACAAATGATTTTAATCATAACATTTTTAATTCTTGCATATCATTCTTTAGCCATCTTTACTCACTCACAAGTTCTCTTCTGTTAGCAATGAATATTCTTTCATGTAGTTGTAAGATGGTAGTCTTTCAAAGGGCATACCTTTTCAAGAATACATAGCCATTGATATTCTCATTTAAAATATTCATCATTATTTTTTGTAAATTATATATTTATATATTTTGCCATTTGTTGTTTGGTTAAATTTCATTTTTCTCGCTGATTTTTAAATATTTTTTGTATATTAAAATTTGGTTTAAAAATAAAATAAGGGTCGTGAAATAAAAGCAGTATAAAAAAACAAAAAGAATCATAAAAGTCAGAGACGAATTTATTAGAATGGAAGAAAGGAAAATAATAAATAATATATGCTTAATAGAAGATAATAAATGAAAAATCAAAGAAAGAACCAAATTACTTTATGACTATAATCCAATTATACTTTCCAGAAACAAAAAGAGACCCAAATCTATACCGAAAGAAATTATCATACCCTGGGGAAAACTAATCCACACAATCCAAGACATATTCTAGTAAAAATTCTAGACTTTGCAGGTATAAACAATAAGAAAATACTCATCTCCAGGCGAAAAAAGATCAAATAATCAGGGCAAGAGACTTATAATGGCTTCAGAGTTTTAAAAACAACAAATAAGACAATGCAAAAATAATGAAGAATTTTCAAGAAACTCAAGGAAAGAATACAGACATAATGGTTTATATATCTCCAGCTATGATTTCCTTCAAGTATCAAGGACATACGAAAATAGTTTTGCGAGGTCAAGGATTTCAATACCCATGGATCTTTCTTATATAGTCTATGAGAACATGAAATTCATTCAATAAGAGGGAGCTGGGGAAATTTTAGCAGTGGGAATAATGGTGAACATTTAATATACTTACTTTTAGATCTAAGACTAAAAGCAGAATCAGGGCATAAATGAAAGAATAATTTATTATAGGACATATGACATGTGTTGGATATTTTGGCAAAGCAGACATAACACACATAAAATGAGAGGCGAAGGGTGAGGAGAAAAAATTAAGGTAAATATAACAGTGGGTAATTAAAGATTGCCACTAGAAATTAAAAATACAGTAAAGGATTAAACTAAAAATTATAAATAAGGATATTAAAAGAGTATCAGTATACAGGTAACCACCACTAGGGGAAAAAATCCAAGCTTTCCTAAAAACTTAGCACATAAAAAAAGAAAGATCGTGAAGATCTGTAAGCGGCATAATCTATAAGGTAGACCATACACATGCAAACATACACACAAAAAACCCTCATTCCCAAATGATATAAAACTACTTTTTCTCAAGTGCACATGGGACATATATTAAAAAATGATCATATAGTAAGGTATAATAAAAATATTGTTAAGCAACAATATTTTCTTAAAAATAAAATAGAAATATTACAAACAAAACTCTTGGATTAAAACACAATAAAACATCATGGCAATTAAAGACATGGGAAATATGATATAATGCACATACTAAGCATAAGACATAATATCAAGCTGAGCCCAAACATATCAGTCACGTAAAAAGTGTGAATGGGTGTCCCTCACCTTCTAAAAGAAATAAAGCTTAATTTTCAATTTATCTTACAAAGCAGGACCCCTTTATATGATGAATAAAAGAGAGACATCTAAAACAAATGATTTTAAAAGGCTAAAATGAAAGCAATAGGCAGGTATCAATCCTGATGTAAGGTAGAATTCAAAGTGAAAAAACATTGTGAGAAAGTCCTACATATTCGTAATGTTAAGAGCCACAAAACACAATGAAGATGTCATAATTATAAATATCTATGCACAAAATAATTCAGTTGCTTTCATAAAGCAAAATCTGCAAGAGATGAAAGGATGCATTGATAGGTGAAAAATAAGTGACTTTAACATACTACACTCAGTACATGATAGATCAAGTATACAGAAAATAAGAAAATATATAAAAGTTGTAAGCAGCATAATCTATAAGATAGACCATACACCTCTAAACACACACACAAAAACACCTCATACCCAAATGATAGAAAACAGAACTTTTTTTCAGGTGCACCTGAGACATACATTAAAATTGATCATACAGTAATGTATAGTAAAAATATTGTTAAGCAACAATATTTTCTTAAAATAGAGTGGAAATATTACAAACAAGACTCTTGGATCAAAACACAATACAAATAATAATTCTTAACAATATAAAATATGATAAAAAAACTTTGTACCTAGATGTTAAATACCTCCTTTTAAACAGCTGTTGGGTAAAAGAAGTACAAGGCCAAACTAATGAATTTCTAAAAAAAAAAAAAAACAGTAATGAAAACACCAAATATGAAAATCTGTGGAATACATTTAAATCAGTGATCACAAGGAAATTCATAATAATAAAAGCTTTAATCAAAAAAGTTAAAAATAAGTAAATGTTTCCAATTGAAAAGCTAAAAAGGAATTAAATGAAAAAAGAATATTAAGAAATAATAAATGTATAAACAAAATTGAGATAGAAAATAGAAATAAAATAGTTTAATGAATTCATATATCAAAATATTATTTATTTGAAAAAAATTTAGAAAGACAAACCGAGAGATAACAATAAAATATAACATAGGAGAAAGGAGGAAACTCAAATACAGAAAATAATGACGAGGAGAAAATACCTTTAAAACAGAAATAATAATTTTCTTTTTTTGAGCCAGTCTTGCTATGTTGCCCAGGCTGGAGTGTAGTGGCACGATCCTGGCTCATTGCAACCTCTGCCTCCCAGGTTCAAGGGATTCTCTTGACTCAGCCTCCTGAGTAGCTGGGATTACAGGCACCCACCACCAGGCCCAGCTAATCTTTGTATTTTTAGTAGAGATGGGATTTCACCATGTTGGCCAGGCTGCTCATGAACTGCTGACCTCAAGTGATTCCGCCTCATCCTTCCAAAGTGTTGGGATTACAGGCGTGAGCCACCGTGCCAGGCCCAGAAATAACAATATTAAAAGAGTCTGACAGTGTCTGTAACCATACTGAAAATATTAATTGTATATATACTTTCAGAACACTTAAAATTATTCTCTTAATGAACATATAACTAAAATTGCTATTTATTATCTGGAAATGATATCTTACAATGGTTTATCTCATCCAAGTAGATTTTATTATTTAATATGAAATATAATTAAATATGTTGTCACTTTCATAAATGATTAACAAATTATTCTGTAATGTGAATATTGTTTGATATTTATTGTTTAAGGTTAAAGACCAACAGATGGTCATATTTGATTGGTTAATTTTGCAATGGATAGCATAACAAATGGACTATGAGAGTTTAAAGTCCTTTGCATTAATTTTTAAATCACCTTGAGTGAATTTCTCCACAGTTACTAAAAAACTGAAATTCGTAAACGAAATTTGAAATGTCACTGTAAATTATAAGAACAAGATTCTTGGGCTTTCTTTGGTTTTTGTTTTGTTTTGTTTTGTTTTGTTTGTTCGTTTGTTTGTTTGTTCTGAGATGGAATCCCGCTCTGTTGCCCAGGCTGGTCTCACTGCAACCTCCACCTCTGGGTTCTAGCCATTCTCTTGCTTCAGCATCCCAAGCAGCTGGGATTACAGGTACCTGCCATCATCCTTGACTACTTTTTTTTTGTATGTTTTTTAGTAGAGATGGGGTTTCACCGTGTTGGCCAGGCTAGTCTCAAACTCCTGATCTCAGGTGATCTGCCTCCCTCGGCCTCCCAAACTGCTGGGATTACAGGTGTGAGCCACCACGCCTGGGCAATTCTTGGGTTTTTAAATTGTTCTTTTTAATTTTTGTTCTTTTTAATAGAATTCATAAAAGCTGCTAATAACAAATTCCATAGATTGAATAAAACACAGTTCATGTATCTGGACACTGGCTATGTAGCCACCAGGTAAGGTGGCTATGCCAGGTTTAGCAAGTGATTTCCATTTCTGGTCTCACAGTGGCTGCTCTCGTTACCACCATTTTTAGACAGCAGGAAAGGGCTTGTGGACATGAAGGAAAAGGCAATATTTTTTAAGGCAAGTTGAACCCAGTACTTCAACATACATCTCCAAGTCTAGTCTTATTTTCATAACTAGTTGCAAGGGCAGTTGATTACTGACAGGAAACGTGGAGAATATATTTTAGGGGTTCCATTAGATGGCTTTTTCACAAGGTAGAATATCTACTTTTGTGTGATTAGAATATTTGGTGATTGATTGCTTGTTGTGAAATGACACTGAACCAGTACAGCAATTACAGATACGGATGGCTCTCATTTATGATTAGAGGATCTCAACATATTTTTCTATGTTGATAATATTGTTTATGTCAAAGCAATGGTGATTGCCCTTTTTATCTTGATTTTAATCAACTAATTGTACACACAGAAAAATTCTTTACAGTGTTATATTGGGTCATTATTTAAGAATTATATTCTAAATGTGAATAAAATGATTTTTTAGCCTGTAACTGAAGTAACTTGCTTGTTTTCCATTAGTCTCATGACCACACCTAGCTCCAAAAGGTAATAGAAAATATCATTTTCATTACAAGCATTTGTTTACCAAGCTGAGCTTTGAGGGTTCAATGACCAAGAAAAAATGGCAAATAGATAAAAATAAGTGAAAAAGAAGTAACATCTACTAGCCTGTAGCTAAAATATATTAAAAGTCTATCCCCATAATCCCAGCAAAACATGTTAATTTACCTAATTTGCTATTTGATTTCCAATCCTGTGAAAGTGCTTACCTCTTTCAGCTCCATTGTAAAAGTATTTGAAATGTTTTTAATTGTATTCTACAGTTCACTATTGCAATACCTTGTAGAGCTAGCATCAAATTCAGCTTGATTGGACATATAACCTTTGAAAACCCCCTTCCATTTGTCTACATAACTTTATGATTTCTGGTTCAACCCTTTAAACTTAAAGGTTTAAGGCGACAAAATTACTTTCGCTTGAACCTGCGAGTGACAACTTCTAGCAGATAGGGTACCCATCAGTGTCACTGATGTCTTTTAAAATAGTGAAAATGTCGACCTGTGTTCCCATGAATGTTCCTCCAGCCATCCAGCGTCATGTGAAGAAAATATATTTCCAAACTGTCTGTTACTTCTGATAAGAAAGCAAACCTCAAGGGCACTTGGAGGTTTAGTTTATCAAAACAATTCTTTAAAAACGTTCCTGAGGAGGAACTGTTCAGGTCATCTGTCTTGATATCATGTCTTAACCATTTCTAATTTGACTGTTTATATTTCTTCACATTTTGCTAGGTCTCTGGAGAAAAATTCACATTTCAAAGAAATTTATAATTTTTTCTGTGTTCTAAGAATAGAGACAAACCCTTTTAAAACTACATTTACATGAATTATGAAAATAAAACAACTTTTAGCTATTTTTGCCAGATACATAATTTAATATTTTACTACGTATCTTTAACACATGGTAGAAACTTTACCATTAAGAAAACATCTAAAAATTAAAAATGGAAATGCAAGCAATAAGAAATGTTCTAAATCTCTGTTATAAAATCTGTATACCAGTGAGTAATAGTAACATTGTATGAAACAGACTTAGGAATTCTGAAGTAATTTTTCAATTCTTGAGAAACACTTTTTCTATTATTGTAACTGTTTTATTTTGCTCTGTTGAATTTGAGAGCAGAATCACATTTGCTACTTAGTAATTAACAGATAAAATCTGTTATAATATGTCATTATAGATCATTGCCAAATAAAAAGCAAGCACCAGATGGTGTGCTTTATGTTAAGCTACAGTGCACATGCATTAGGACTTTTTTTTTTTTCTCTCAGGAAAATTGCAATTTATTTTAGAGATTCGTTACACTATGGAAGCTGTAGAGGAAGAAGCTGTTTTATACTAAACTGGAATCCATAAAGAAGTATGGTATCATCTCATGCTTTAATGCTCTTTGCTGGGTTACTGTAATAAATAAGGCTTCCTTTATTTTCTTCCTTCTCCTCCTCCCCTTTGTCCTCCTCCTCTTCCTTCTCTTCATTTTTCTTCTTCTTCTTATAATTGGACAATTGCATAGGCAACTGAAGCTAAATTATAATAAATCTTATTGTCTATCAATTGTTAATACAATCTTAGATGATTGTTAACTTATAGATATTCATTTTAGCCTCTACTTCATTGGCATTCTATTATATTCCGAGAGAAAAGATTTTCCATCCCCCAACAATGATGTGCCTCTTAATATTTGTCTGAAATGTCTGAAATGTCTGTGTTCAAACACATGGAAGCTTGGATTGTTCACCTCTCATTGTACTCCTGTTAACATTCAAGCTCTTTTTGTGGACTTTGAAGTCCTACATGCTGAGACCTTTCTTAATCATTCTAGCTTTATCTTAAGCAGTCTTCCCCCTGTCCAGTATTGCTGGCTCTACTGGTCACCTCTCAACTCTTAAAACAGAGCCAGCTGTTTCTCACTTTAGGGCTTTTAAATATGCCATTTCCCTCAGCTTTCTAGATTTCTCTTTTCCTCAGTATGGTTATTTATTTTAATTAATTAATTAATTAATAATTTTTTTGAGGGAGGGTCTCACTTTGTCACCCACACTGGAGTGCAGTGGCATGATCTGGGCTCACTGAAGCCTTGCCCTCCAGGGCCCAAGCCCTTCTTGCTTTTTGAAAGTATCAGGGAGGCCACATCCTCATCCTACTTCCATCCTGACACTGAAACTTGTTTCTTTGATTTGTGCCGGTTTCCAGTCATATATTTACATTCTGTTAAATTATTGTTTGTCTTCCTCACAATATTTAAAATCAAGAATGGCAGGGACTATGTAAACTTTATTTACATATATATATGCACTTGAAATACAATAAAATATATTAATTATAAATCACTAAAATCAAGAAGAAAAATAACTATTTGAAATACTATCCAATAAATGTCATATGCAGTCAGTACTTAAGTATTAATATTAAAAACTACTACATCTACTGTGGAAATAATTCGAATTGAATTGGAATCTCTTCTCTACCTTCCAAGTTCTTGTAAATTAGCAGACACAACAGACATATACAGAAAGAATTACCAGAATTAACACTTGTAGAACTGTTTCACCTGGTGAGAGCTAATACATTTAATGTAATGCAGTGATCCATTATTCTCCATATTTACTAGGAATTGCAGGAAATAATTATTTAAAGTTTATTAAAATGGAGTTAGTTGAAAGATCTTACTGAAATGGAAAATCTATTATTTAGAGAATATTTTCTTTTCAACATATTTTAAAAAACACAAATGTGTATGTAACTGCTGTTTTATAAGCAGAAGAAAAATGATTTCTCTAGCTCTGAGATTTTGGGAATGGGCATTATTGCAACCTAAAGAAAAGAATTCCATAGTGTCTCTGTCTCCCTCACTTGAAAGGCCATCTTAAATATCTGCACTGTTTGGATAGACCTTTTTTATCACTTACTTTTATTATATTAGCTTTACATTTCATAAAGGGAAAAAGATATTGAGTAATATTATGGGAAATTAAATGTACTTAGAGAATCAAAATGTTTGTATACACTCTACTTCCAGTTTGGGTGTTCACACACTACATTTTTCCAATCATCCATTCAGAAATGTGAGATGCTACTTAAAAAGCAGAAATTAAAAATATATGCAGGCCATTCAGAGATCATTTCCCCATAAAGTTCCCATGGTGCTAGTCAAGTTATTGAAACTTAGAGAAGTGGCAATAAAATCCAGAAGTGAGACATAAAAAAAAAAACTTGTGCAAAAACCTTTTATACCATTCCTTAGTCCACTGTTGCACAGAGTGTGTTCAGATGAATAAATCTGCACTGATTCTGCTTGAAAAAAGTATTCCATCTTCAAATAAGTTTGGTGAATGCTGCATATGAAATGCTCTTTGTGAACACTCACAATGCTCTGCACTCTAAGAAATGCACAGTTGGTAGAAAGCTTCATATTAACCTAGGTTACTGTTTTCACTTCTTGTTAAAATGTTGGGAATTCCAAAGATATTTCTGCATGAAATGCACTGAAAGAACCTCCTTACTTGAAGCACCCTTGTGCTAAAGCACAGTGAACAGATATGAATCTGTCACATTAAATGCTAATCTTCTACTTGCTGACTTACCGACACTAAAGGGAAGTATGTTTAAACTTTCTGACCGTTTATTGTATTGTGGTTATTTTAGAGATATTGTCTGTTGAGAATTTTAAAATGTGCAAGCCTTTCTATAACTCTACTTTAAAAAGTAAAATGAGAAAGGAAAGTTTAATACTGTAGAATAAGTAGATGTGTCAGAGTGGAGATTCACTGTTTATTATGAATTATCTTTTATTGGCTGCAGTCAAGCTTCTGAGGTTAAATAAACAGTTTTCTGAGACTGACTGACTATACTTCATTTGTACATAAACATGTTCAAGAACCATAACGATATTAGAGGTTTCAGAGTGTTGTATACATTGAACAAATGCACACACTGTATCTGTAGATATTATTTATTCAACATTTGTCATGCATTTCAATGACTAAAAATCACATATACATAGAAAACACTTCTGTAGGAATCAGCCGTCAGAGGTTCTTGTTTTCCTTCCAGAAGATACCCGGCAAGAGAAAAAAGTATCTGAAGCATTCAATGCCATTCAAGTTCACATACTGAATAAACTTGCTGTCAGTCAAAAGTCAGATATGTTAGGCAAAGAAAAACAGCTTGTAAGTAAACATCAATTCAGTTAGGTTGGAAAAAACAGGAAAAACCACAAGCACAATGGACTAACTCACAGGTAGCTGCAGAGTGCTTCTGGTCTTACTCAGCTTAAGAGAGGAGAGAATAGAGTTTTGATATAGAGGTAGAAGAGCACTTTTCATTTCCTGATCCCTAGATATCTAGAATGCCCTTACACAACCCTCGGAGGAAAAAAAAAATAAACTTTAGTGTTTCAGTGTTGTTTGTTTGAAGATAACTTAAAACTCTAACAGATTTTGGTATGGTATAAATATTACAAGTTTTCTAGTCTTCATTATTAATAAGCCTGAACTTATTGCAAACATTTTAGTATATAAAGCAGTAAGAATTAGTTGATAAATTGTAAAACAAAAAAAAAGCTAATGGGTCTTTAATAATGAGAAGCTAATTTTTAAAAATCAGAGAAAGTAAAATTAACTAATAATCATTATTTGTTTTTGTAGTTTGCCATTTTTGCTTTCTTTATTTAAAAAATGTTTTTTTAAGTTAGTGAATTCTACACTGAGTGAAATAATATATGGAGAAGAAAAGTGAAGAAAATATTTTAATTCAAATCTATACATTTTGAATAGGACAGCTAAAAGTTATTCAGCACTGCCTCACTTAAAAAAGATAAATTTTTTGTCTTAGCTTTCAAAAGAAAAAGATCCAAAGGATAAATACTAAATAATTATTGCTTATTTCATGACAATTACATTAATACTCCACTTGTGACTGGGAAATAGATATGTGAAGACAGGACATCCCAGCTTTAGTAATTAATTAGTAAATGTTAGTTATTTTATTTTATTTTCAGAAATGTCCACACCTTACTGGACTTTCCTTAGTGTAACTTACAAACAAAACATTAAAATTTGTCATATAATTGATTTTCTTAAAGTATACTGCCTAGTGGTTTTTTTGAATTTCTTAATATAAAAGCAATTTAACTTAAACTCTATTAGCTCTATTTTTAAGTCTTTTATTACTTTCCATCAACTTTACATCTATCCTAAAAAGTAATAACGATAAACCAAAAACTTATTTGTAGGTTCTCAAAATAGAAGACTTTTATAGGAATTTTTGGTTCATCAAAATAACTGCTCCTTCTATCATTAATTCATTCCCTAAATAAGTATTTCTTATGTACTTGAGAAACAACTTTTCATTTTAGACCCAAAATATTATTTCAGGCCAATATCCTTGATGAACATTGCAAAACTCCACAACAAAATACTGGCAAAGCAAATCCAGCAGCACATCAAAAAGCTTATCCACCACAATCATGTGGACTTCATCCCGGGGGTGCAAGTTTGGTTCAACACACATAAATCAATAAATGTGATTAATCAGGTAAACAGAACTAAAGACAAAAAAAATGATTATTTCAACAGATGCCAAAAAGGCTTTTGATAAAATTTAACATACCTTCATGTTAAAAATTCTCAATAAACTAGGTATTGAAGGACCATACTTCAAAATAATAATAATATGACAAACCCACAGTCAACGTCATACTGAATGGGCATAAGCTGGAAGCATTCCCCTTGAAAACTGGAGCAAGATAAAAATGTCCTCTCTAACCACTCCTATTCAATATGGTATTTGAAGTTCTGGCCAGGGCAATCAGGCAAGAGAAAGAAATAAAGGGCATTCAAATAGGAAGAGAGGAAGTCAAACTATCCCAGCTAGCAAACGACATAATCCTATATCTAGAAAACCCTCTTATCTAAGCCCAAAGGATTCTTAAGCTGATAAGCAACTTCAGCAAAGTCTAAGGATACAAAATAAATGTGAAAAGTCACTAACATTCCCATACACCAACAACAGTCAAACTGAGAGCTAAATCACAAATGAACTCCCATTCACAATTGCCACAAAAAGAATAAAATAACTAGGAAAACAGCTAATAAGGGAGGTGAAAGATCTCCACAAGGAGAACTAAAAACCATTGCTCAAAGAAATCAGAGATGACACAAACGAAAGTAAAAACATTCCATGCTCATAGATAGGAAGAATCAATATCATGAAAATGGCCATACTCCCCAAAGAAATGTGTAGATTCAGTGCTATTCCCATTAAACTACCATTGATATACTTCACAGAATTAGAGAAAACTATTTTTAAATTCACATGGAACCAAAAAAAAGAGTCTAGATATCCAAGGCAACCCTAAGCAAAAAGAACAAAGCAGGAGGCTTCATACTATCCAACTTCAAACTATACTACAGGCCTACAGTAACCAAAACCGCACAGTACTGATACAAGAACAGACATAAACCAATGCAAAAGAATAGAGAACCCAGAAATAAGACTGCACACCTACCACTATTTGATCTTTCACAATCCTGAGACAAACGAGCAATGGGGAAAGGACTTCCTATTCTATGAACGGTGCTGGGATAACTGGCTAGCCATATGCAGAAAATTGAAATTGGACCCCTTCCTTACACTGTATACAAAAACTAACTCAACATGGATTAAAGACTTAAATGTAAAACCCAAACTATAAAACCCTGGAAGACAACCTAGGCAATACCACTCAGGAAATAGGCATGGGAAAAGATTTCATGACAAAGACACCAAAAACAATTCCAAAAAAAAAAAAAAACCAGCAAAAATTGACAAATGGAGTCTAATTCAACTAAAAAGCTTCTGCAGAGCAAAATAAACTGTCAACAGAGGGAACAACAACCTACTGAATGGGAGAAAAATTTTGCAAACTATGCATCTGACAAAGGTCTAATGTCCACCATCTGTAAGGAACTTAAATTTACATTAATAAAACAAACAACCCTATAAATAAATGGGCAAAGAACATGAATGGACACTTCTCTAAAGAAGACATATATGCAGCCAACAGTCATGAAAAAAACAAGCTCAACATCACTGATCATTAGAGAAATGCAAATCCAAACCACAATGAGATGCCATCTCATCTCACAGCAGTCAAAATGGCTACTATTAAAAGTCAAAAATAACAGGTGCTGGCAAGGTTGTGCAGAAAAAGAAATACTTACACACTGTTGGCTGGAGTGCAAATTAGTTCAACCATTGTGGAAGACAGTGTGGCAATTCCTCAAAGGCCTAAAGACAGAAATACCATTTGACCAAGACACATTTTGCTGTAAAGTATTTTTCTCATGAAAATAGTTTAAAAATTTTTTTCTATAATATTTTGAAAGGAAAGAAAATGTAAATCTACTACATTTTACTTGCTGGAGATACAAATCAAATCCTTACCTTTCCTTACTATTTACCATAAATATTAATACTCTATTAATAATTTTTAATATGTTACTTTTGAAAATAAATATGTTATTTTTGAAAAATATACTTTGGCCCTAAAGTAAATTATCATACTAATTTTTGCAGGAAACTCTTTTATTTCTAAAACATTATGGGACATACATTGCATCTATAATGCTACAATTTTTTTTTTTTACCACCATACTCATAGGTCTAGTGATTACATGCATAAGAAATACCGTGCAATCTGTGCATATTATATTCTAAGTGAATACTAAAAATGTATAGGCTTCATAAAGTAAAATGCAAAATAAAGTTGACAAATACAGATGATTTTGCTTGAATCCTCTCAGTTGGAAAAGATAAAAATACTTTCAATATTTGAACATTTTAAAAAGAGCTCTCAATGAACTTTAAAAAGAACACCTTGGAATATTTAATTGAATACCTTATGAAAATGTGACCTCGGGATTGATAACACTGACTTTGAACACATCATCAATTCTTTCAAAAATGGCCTTAGGGTCTTGATGCATTTTAAGTGGGGTGCCAATATCCAGGATCAAGTCCTTACATTTGCATTTTTCTAAACTCAATTTTTTTCCATTTACCCAGGACTGTCAGACTCTAGGGAACTCCTTGCCATAAAGAAATTTAAATTAACAAACTAAGTTATAAATTTTAAGCTAGTGGTGGGGATAGGTGTAAGGAGCGAGATGAAAGTAATACTTATCCTGAATAAGGCAACTGCATATCTCCATAGAATGGTTCTTTGTCCAAAGGACACATCAGAATATTGTTTTGAAATTGTTAACAGAATTAACGCAAAGGAGTTGAATTTTGTTTTGGAATGCATTACGTTTTAGTAGCTGAATTTAAATTCTTTACTATATAAAAGACTGCACAGTGGAATAAGAGAGGGTGTTATTTTAAATATACAATTTAGGATCAAGGTTAGCCAAAATCTGTCACTAATTCTGTGGACTTACCCTCAATACCTCCTCAATATCTTTATCTGTGAAATTACAGTAATAAGACTAAGATTGATTATCTCTACCTCAAAGCATACTGTGAGGAAGGTATACGTTAAACTCTCTTACAAAGTGTCAAGGATATAACATTTGTTAGTTATTTTAAATGAGTGATGTAAAATAGACTGAATGTCAAGAATGATAAGTGTAGAAAAATAATTTAAAACTGCTTTTCTCTAACTCATCGCTATCCAATAAAATGTGTTTTATATCTGTTCCTATGTGACAATCTTTTCTATGTGGCTATCAAGTTCTTGAAACAGGGCCAGTGTGACTGATGAATGGATGTTTTAGTTTTACGTATTTAAAAGTTAAACCTAAATAGCTACATGTGGCTAGACTACTTGATTGGACAGTGCAGATCTATTTAAAAAGTATACATTCTTCATTGTGGGGAGATTCTGGGTAGAATGATCCAGTAGCAAGGATATTGAATATTTTTGACCACCTATCCAGATGGAATGAAAGCAAGCAGAATAGAAAAACACAGTCTCATAGACAACATTTACAAGACAAAAAGCAATTAGGTGAAAGAATATATCCAGGAATACCAATACATGATCAAGTAGCGATGAACCACTGACAGGACTACAAGACCTGTGTAGTATCAAAAATACAACATGAAAATACTCAGAAAATAAATGAGCTGCTAGATAGACCCAAGAACTCTAAAATAATCAACTATTAATTAAAGGAAAACCTGGGGGGAAGTTTTTAAGAACTGCTAAAACCACAAAGAATGTTGCCCATTCCAATAGTAGGAGAATGTAGGGTGTCCAAAATGATGTCTAAATTGAATGGAGAAGTAAGGCCTCACAAATCCTCAAAACTAGCAAACAAAAGCCATCTTTTAGAGCAATCAGCATGCTGCAGAAAAACTGCTGGGAACAGAATCTAAATTGAGCATACCATGCATGGTTTATTTACACAAAACTTTATGTGTATATATATATGTGTGTGCACACTGCGTGTGCATATAGTTCTGCTGTTAAGATGTAGTATAGAGCTAATTTTATAGATTCCTTTTTATACTCAGGAATCTTATGAATTCACTTATTAATTTTAATAAGTGATATATACACTCTTGTGAATCATACTTAATTTGTAAAATGAGAGTAACTGATTTCTATAATCAATCCAACCTGAAAATGATATATCTTTCAATAAGTTGGGTTTGGTTTTCTGATATGGGAAAGATTTTAATTACAAACTCTAATTCTTTAAAGCATTTTTCAGATTTTCTATTTCTTCATGTGTCAGTTTTGCAAATTGAACCTTTCTGCTATTTTTTCATTTTCTTTAATATTTTTGAATTTATTGACATAAAGTAGTTAATAATATCTTGTTAGATTCTTTTAGTATCTATAAATTTTGTCATCATTGTCTCTTTTACTATTTTTTTTAAAACTGGTTTTGTTGTTTTTAAAACTAAGCTTCACCAAGGCTTTAGATACTATTTCCCATCAGCACATTGAATATATCATTCCCTTGTCCTCTGCCTTTTATGTTTTCCTTTGATAATTCAGCTGTCAGTCTTATTGCTGAGAAAGAGCTCTACAAAAGAGCTTGGTTGCTCTTTTACCAGACTTTTTTTCCCCGTGACAGTTTGTATCGTATCTTCTTCATCTTAGGTTTTTAATTATTTTACTATGAAGTGCATTGGTAAGGTTTTCATTTGATCATTTTTGGAGCTTCTTGAGTGTACATGTTGATGTCTTCTTTTAATTTTGATATTTAGCAATTTTGGTGTTTTTTCCAAAGACAAAAACGTAATTTTTGTTGAGTCTCTTTTTTGATAGATTTTTAAAAGATATGTTTTATTAGTTTTTACTTCCCCCCTCTATATACATATATGATATAACATTATATTATATATTAGCTGTTCTTCTAATCTCTTTAAGTTATATATGCTGTAATTTTTCTGTCTTCTTAGGATAAATGATTATATATTAGAGACTTTTTGTCTAGATAAAAATATTTTATAATCAAATTTTGTTTTAATACAGCTCTAGATGCATTTCATAAGTTTTCAATTATTGTTATTATTACTTGGCCAAATATTTTCCATTTCCATTTGAGTTACACATTGAGCCATGTGTAATTTAGTAATAATTTCTCAATTTCCAAGCATAAAATTATTTACTCATAATCTTTTCGTTTCTTGTGTTTTTTTCCTGATTTATAGCTTAATTCTTTTGTGACACTTGATGTGATGCAAGCTTTTGGAATTTGGTGAGGTATTCCTTACGTTTCATAATGTGGGCAATTTTAGTAATTTTTTGTGCACTTGAAAGACATGTGCGTTTTTTTCTGTCTCATCATCTTACTTATTTCTTTAAAAATGTGCTAACATCTCCCACATTGATTTGGATTTATCTATTATCATTCAAATTCTGACTCTTTTGGTTCAAATATTTCTCATTAATGTATTTTAATGTATTCATTTTTTCTCTCATAATGCATTCAGCCACTGAGTTTACTTTTTTCAATGTTCGTTTAGTGGCACCATATTTTCTTTTGCTAATATAAACATAACATATAGTTTGTCATTCTCTTTCAATAGAATTCAATGTTATTGTTTTTATTTCAGGCAGTTAATATTTATTTTTAATTATCCTTATATATTCTCTTCATTACTTACTTACTGTATCTACAGATTTCCATCTGTGATTGTTCACGTTTTGATTGAGAGTAAACTCTTTAATATTGTATTTTGTGCTGGCATGTTGATGATCAATTTTCTCAGCTTTCACTTTTCTAAACATGTCTTTCAGCTCTTTTTTAGAAAGATTTTTTTTTCTGGATATAGAATTCTAAGTTGGCTATTATTTTCCATCAGCTCATAAATATGTCATTCCCTTGTCCTTTGCCTTTTATTTTTTTATGTTGAGTATTCAATGTTCAGTCTTATTGTTGCTCTTTTAACAAGAGTTTTTTCCCGTTTGACTATTTTTTGTATTTTCTTAGTCTTATGTTTCTAGTTACTTTACCTGAAGTGCATAGGTAAGTTTGATGATTTTTAGAGCTTCTTGAATATATGGGTTGATGTCCTCCTTCAATTTTGATACTTTTCTTTCATTATCTCTTCAAGTATTGCCTCTACTTCGTTCTATTTTTTTCATCTCCTGGATGTTGATTATACTCTTGTCACACTTCTATCCCATGATTCTGTCATGTTATTTTCTGTATTTTCCACCTTATTGTCTCTTTGTATTTTATTCTGGATATTATTGTTATTTATTATTATTTTGAGACAGGGTCTTGCTCTGTCACCCAGGCTGGAGGGCAGTGGTGTGAACATGGTTCACTGCAGCCTCAACCTCAGGGGTTCAAGTGATCCTCCCACCTCAGCCTCCTCAGTAGCTGGGACCACAGGCATGTGATACCCACTCCCATCTAATTTTTGTATTTTTTTGTAGAGATGGGAGCTCACTATGTTGTTCAGGCTGGTCTTGAACTCCTAGGCTCAAGTAATCCTCCCACCTCAGTCTCCTAAAGCCTGGGATTACAGGTGTCAGCCACTAAACCCAGCCTCTGATCTGTCTTTCAATCTTAATTGTCTTTTCAGCTATGCCTAATTTTCTGTAAACAATTCTTCATGATACATAGTTTCTGATATTTTCAGTTCTCTATCTTTGTTTCTTTTTTCTGATGTTAAGGTACTTTGATAAAATTATTAATGTAATCTTTTGAATTCTACAGTGCCTGTATTATACTTATTGTAAAGTGCATGACTGCAATCATCATTATTCATAGCTGTGTAGTTTCTTCTCCTACGCTGATTTTTCTCATTGTGTACAGCTACATATTTTAATTTCCTTATGCACTGGAAATTATAAATAAAAACTTTAGAGGCTACTTGAGATTCTCAGTGATATTATCTTCCTCTGAACATGATTGAAACTGGCCACAGGAAATCCCAGATTATCTTAATTCAATAAAATATTGAGGCAAATTGAAGCTAGGCTTTTTATCTTTGGGAAGAATGCTCTGTTTTTGTTTAACCTTACTCTTAGGATTTAGCACATCAGTGTCTCAGCCAAATCCTATGGGACTAACAGGGCTTTGTCCAATTCTTCCCCTCTACCTGCTTTCATGTGCTCTGTTTAAAATTATTTTCAGCTCATTAACATATCATCTGCTATGCATAGTCAAATACCTGTTGAAGAAAAGCAGTACCAAATCCTGGATACACTTGTGCATTCCTACTCACATGGATCTATGCCTCACAGTTCCTTACTTCCTTGGAAGATGTCCATAGCCTTGACATATACACACACATATGTAAACACATTCACTTAATATATATGTGAAATAAAAAATATTTGATTTGTTTTTAAGGAATGATTATTGCAAACCATTATGCCACTACTTCTACTTTAAAGGACTTGGAACTTCGTCATTATATTTAAGCACATATTGAATATTGCATTTTTCTATCAATGGCTAGCATCCATTAAGTTCTCCAGTCTTCTCCAAAAAGTATATAACGTGGTTAGGCTTTGTGTCCCCACCCAAATCTCATCTTGAATTGTAATCCTCATAATCCCCATATGTCAAGGGCAAGACCAGGTGGAGGTAATTGAATCACGGGGACAGTTCTCCCTTGCTGTTGTCTTCATAGTGAGTGAGTTCTTATGTTATCTGATCGTTTTATAGGGAGCTCTTCCCCCTTTGCTCGACACTTCTCCTTCCTGCTTCCTTGTGAAGAATGTGCCTTGCTTCCCCTTCACCTTTTGCAAAGATTGTAAGTTTCCTGAGGCCTCCCCAGCAATGCTGAACTCAATTAAAACTCTTTCCTTTATAATAAATGCCAGTCTTGGGCACTTCTTTATAGCAGTATCCAAACGGACTAATGCAGTATGGTTTAACTTATTTCCACTTTCTCCTCCCTCTCCCATTGCTACTACCTATCTAGGATGTTGGGTCCAGATTATTTAACTGATATATATTAAAATAAACACTTTTTTAGATTGACCATAATTTGATGGATTTTGGCTATTTGCATAAAAATAAATGAGAGCCCACTTTATAATTTCGACCACACTTTTCAGAAATGCTCTTTTGCAGGTGTTTGGACTAATGATATCTTCTATAATGAGATTCGGTATGCTCTTGATCTTTCTGGGGTTTGTTATATTATCTGGCCCACTGAGGATACCTCTTGTTGCTTTGCAGAAAAACCATGGAATTTTAAACCATAGTAATTTTTTTTCCTGAATCTGAAGGGTGACTAAAACTTACACTTATCATGAACCAGAACATTCTCAGTGTTTAAGCTTTTTTTCCCAACATTTGCTCAGAAATGAAAGAAGCTGGAACATTCAAACTGATTCAATCACTGCT
The DNA here is from genome assembly GCF_029281585.2 of Gorilla gorilla gorilla. NCBI lineage: Eukaryota > Metazoa > Chordata > Mammalia > Primates > Hominidae > Gorilla > Gorilla gorilla. Next base: position 107,957,100 of record NC_073228.2, read on the forward strand.
TTGCATATAAAATGTATTTTTGACCAACCATAGGATGGCATTTAAACATAGAGTAATTTTGACACAGTGAATAGAAGAATAAGTTATTCTGTACTTGTGAAATATAAATTTGAATTGTCTACATTAATTAAATATGTCCATCTGGAACATTTTGCTTCCGTTTACCATAATAACTTACCTCAACTTTCCCACTCACTCAAGCTATGTAGACAAGAGTGCTATTTCTACACAAATATTATTTAGTATGTGAGGTTTGATAAATGCTTTAAGTACTCTTTGTAACTGTCTAACTTCTAATGAGGCAATACTGAGATTTACAAATGCTACTGGCAAAAAGCATAGAATTATCGATGTTACAAAGTATGACTTATTTTTTGCACATTTAGTACAAAAAGAAAACCTTACAAGTTTTCTATAAAATTTTAATCATTTTAGTTTTGACATTATCTACTATACACAACTTGAGTTATCTCATAATTTAATCTTAATAGAATAAGAGTCCCAAAGAAAAATTAAAAGTAAGACTCTCAAATAGAGTCCCAAATTTACTGTGACAATACAGTGTATTCTTGATGTATATACATATATAAAAGCAATTTGGTCACTCAATTTGAGTGTTGCTACAGAAAAAAATGATAAATATATATATTATATAATGCTTTGGCTGTGATTTATTATTACAAGCTTGCCGTTTCACATAAGACATTTAATAAGAAGGTTTTAGTTATTTTGCAGGGAAATAAGGCACTTAACTGCTCACCTTAAAACTATTGACTGCATTTCAGAAGCTAATTACACATTTTGGTCTTTGATATTGTTTTTTAATAAGTGATCACAACCACAAATTTTTGAAAACAATTTTATCATATAGATGTTATTATATGTGTAATGCATATTTTGTGTTTGATTTCCTTCCTTCCTTCCTTCCTTCCTTCCTTCCTATCTCTCTCTCTCTCTCTTTCTTTCTTTCTCTCTTTCTGTCTTTTTATTTTCTCTTTTTGATCTGCTCTGTTGCCCAGGCTGGAGTGCAGTGGCCAGATCTCAGCTCACTGCAGCCATCACCTGATGGGTTCAAGTGATTCTCCTATATCAGCCTCTGGAGTAGCTTGGATTACATGCAGGCTCCCGCCACCAAGCCCAGCTAATTTTTTATATTTTTAGTAGAGATGGGGTTTAACCATGTTGGCCAGGCTGGTCTCGAACTCCTGACCTCAAGTGATCCATCTGCCTCAGCCTCCCAAAGCGCTGGGATTACAGGCGTGAGCCACTGCGTCTAGCCATTTTTCATGTTTGATTTATAAATATGCTTTTGTAATTATTTTCCAAAGATATAGAATTATTTTGGCACTGTATTTGTAGAGATTAGCATTTAAGAAAGTTGTATCAAGTTACTTAACTTGAATAGACAAACATGTATATATGAGGTATCAGTGTCATTATTTTGTCTCTCATGATTGCATATTTTTACAGAAAGACATTTTAATACACCTTATTAATTAAAATATATTAAACAATCTATAAAAGTTGTCTAATACAGTAGTAATTTTTGTTGTACTTCATTTTAAAAAATTAAAACTGTACTTTACTATATAAAATCAATATGACTAAATTGCTATTAAATATTCTAGGCTATAAAAATGGAACTGGATTGTAAGGTATATTGATATATATTTATATTAGTGCAGCATATGATATATTATTATTATAAAATTGTTTTAAATATATTTTCTCAGAGAATGAAGGCAGGTATAGCCATGATCTCTGTAACCCACCACCAAGCTAGAGAGTGGCTCAGAATACAGATTTGTTAGGCTTTTATTCACGAGTTAGTGGACTTGACAATACCACCGCTGACTGCAATGTGACAGGCTGACCTTAAAAAATTAATTGGAAGTTACATCACATTAAAGATGTGTCGATTGCTTTAATAGGTATTGTGAGACAGAGAAGCATCTATTAGCCCTCCAGCCCTAATGATTCTGTGTGGATCGGTTAATGAGATGTAAACCCAGCAGCCAATTCAGAGAAGCAAAAATGATAGTGTGGATGGCAAGAGGAAACATTATTTTTCTTTATCTTATTCAGCTTTCCAACTAGGTATTCTAAATACAGACTATTTCTCCAAATAGTTTTACAATTGAGCTAGAAATAGGTCTTCTAATTTCCAGTAGTTACTAATTTTACTAATGTTATACGTTTTCACTTTTATTGTCTCGCTTCATAATTCCACGCTGAATGGTGTTTTAAAAACAAATGGTTGGTTCAGTGGCTACTCTATTTAAATGTAAGCTACTAGAGGCTAAGAAATGTCAGAAATGTTGGACTGCTTTGTCTCCTTTTTATTGTCATTATTGTAAAAGAGCTGAACTGGAGAATTTAGGGGAAAATAATCTACATTTGCTTTTCAGAAAATGAAAGCACGAGTATTATCTGGACTTTAAATTGAGGACAATTTTTATCACAAACCTCTTATACTTCTTACTATACCTCCTATAATTATCTACTTAAATTGATGCTATTTGGTGGCTGGCATTTTATATAACTTTCAAAACAATCCTTGAATTATCATTGTAACAACCAGTGCCAGATGTTCTATGTGCTTTTTTGGGCATGTAAGAATCTCATTGAGCTCATTAAAATTCTAGCCAAAATGCTCATTTTCTACCATGAATGCTATTCATCTTGCCAGGTCATTTAATCTCAACAATAATTTCAACAGGTACAGAGTTCTAGTTATAGCTCACTTTATCCAACTGTAATTGCTCCTCTGTGATTGGAACTTATTCCTGAAATTTCTTAATCAATATTTGAATAGACATGGGCACCTAAATGTAGGATATTTGGATTTGCTTCATCAAAACCAAAGTATTCAATTGAAATGTTACTGTACTTTTGTTATTTTTCTCCTTCACATGTGTGAGCAGGAGAATTTAGACTCTAACTTTTGTTAGCAAGTACATTATGGGATTTAAAAACCACAGACCTTTTCAAAAATCCTTCCTGGTGCAGCAAATGCTTAAATTTAAAATATGTAACTTGTTTTTGATTCAGAGTAGTTCATGTATGCTTAAGACAGAAATATATTCAAATGCACCAGCTTTACCTGTATGTTTACCTGTATGTTTTAGGTAATTATAAGAAACGCAAAACCGTCCATATGATATGATAGACTGAGAGAAGGAGGGACACACAAAAGCTTTTCTGTTTTAAATCACGGATCTCACTAGCTTTATGGCATTTTGAGACTAGTGAGAACAAAGACATTTTGAATTCATTGGTGTCTAAAGTATATTATATGTGGATGCATAACGCTGGGAATTCTGGTTGATTAGCAGAGCATGCCGGTTCCAAACAACAGAAGCATGGGTGCACCTTTTATTGTGCATGACAGGTTCATGTGTATTTATTTGGATTTTTTTTTAACTTTCAGATCTTTGGACTCAAGTAAAAACATGGTCAGTAACTACATTTTATGAGGTGGCTAGTTTGACTCTAGGCAGCAGAATACGCGGGCTCAATTCTCTTGATTGGAAAGGATATGTCAACTCTATAAAAACATAATCAGGCAAAGAAGATATTAATCTAAAATGGATAGAGATTTTGAAATAACATTAAAAAATTATTTTGAGCCAGAAATAAATTGGTGCGTGGTATGCAGAATCTGTGTATCTGCAATACAGTGCTCCAGATGTTAAACTGGCAATTCCACACCCTTAACTTGTTTGGACAGAAGAGAAAAAAAGAAAGACAATACTGAGCCAAACAACAGTTGTCTTTAGGACAATCACAATCAAAGTCACTATCGTCTCTTTCTGAAAATCACACTTCAGTCCTTTTGAATATATAGGAGACCATTCTATTTAATACAACCTGTTAAGATCTCGGCATTTCCTTTACCTTTTTAATTGAGGAGGATTCACCTTTACAAGAAATACAGAAAGAGTACTTTGGTGAGGCACTAACTTTCTCCTGAAATAAGCAAACATTTGAATTCTTTCCATGTCATGTGTCTGCTTTCTCTTTTTATGGCAGTTGCTTTTTAAAAGGGTTTCTTTCTAACTGCTGTTTTTCTTCTTTTATGTCCTGAAGGAAAATAGAAAACAAGCTTGTACTTTTCTTTCAGCTTGGAAAGAGAAAAAATATTCCCCCCAAACAAAAATATTGACAGTCAAGAGGTCCAGAGAAGATCAGTAAGCCAGAGCTGTGGAAGACGTAAATAAACCCTTTTTTTTTTTTGGCCCAAGAGATGTAGGCAGGTAGATGTGGTACACACTACATGCTCAATTTTATTTTCCTGAGGGTGACATTTCTTAAGGTGACAGATAGGATTGTTTTGTTGTTGTTGTTGCTTTCATCAGTTCTGCTATTATCAGTTAGTTATATTCATGTGACTTCCCCAGTATGTTTAGGACTCATTATGGAAACAGCAATAATGATATTATTATCTGAGGAACAAAAAGGAGAGGACATTTGAAGGATTACTTGATAAATTGTTCCTGTCCTGCATAAAGATTGATTCAGAGTGAAATGTTTTACAAAATAAGCTTGAATAGAGATATTGGTACATAGTTGACCAGTATTTATTTGGAATTTATTTGAAACAAACACACAAACAAAAACCTATAAATGACAAAGGAATTTGAGGATAACTTCAATGATGTGATGATTCTTCCAAAGTTACTTGAGATACAATTAACTTATAAGTGAAAGTTAAACAAATAGTAACTGTGCTACTCCCATTTATGTTTATTTACATTTTTTTAAGTTATACACAGTGACTAAAAGAAAATAAGTCCTGATGCTCCTGTCGAAAATAAGAAATTAAGCATTCTTATCCAAGGTATGTGGTTTCTATTATGATAATAGAGAGCAATTCTCTTAGAAGAAAAACTTCCGGGCCAGGTGCAGTGGCTCATGCCTTTAATCCCAGCACTTTGGAAGGCCGAGGTGGGTGGATCATGAGGTCAGGAGTTCGAGACTAGCCTGGCCAACATGGTGAAACCCCATGTCTACTAAAAAAATACAAAAATTAGTTGGGCGTGGTGGCGCGCATCTGTAATCCCAGTTACTCGGGAGGCTGAGGCAGGAGAAACGCTTGAACTGCAGTGAGCGGAGATCGCGCCATTGCACTCCAGGCTGGGTGACAAAGTGAGACTCCATCTCAAAAAAAAAAAAAAAAAAAGAAGACAAACTTCTTTAGTACAACAATCATTCATTCATTTAGTCATTCAAAAAAGCAGAATGTTTGTGAAGCACTGGAAATACAATGATAAAAAATCAACATAGCCTTTGTCCTCTAGTAGTTTACAGTTTAATCAGGAGAAATATATTTATCTATAATAAAATGTAAAAATACTTTTTAAAATTCAATGTACCATGGAAATATAGACGTTGCGCTTGGCTTTGTTTCCTCATTATGACTCCTGGGATGAAGAAAGCAGTGAATAAACATTAGTTCTATTATATTAAAGGTGAAAGAAAAAGAGGCCCTTGCTATTGCTAACTGCTTTCTTTTTCTTATCATCACTCATTTTACCAATATTATTTTTACAGTATTTTCTGAAATATCTGTGTGGGAGGCATTATCCATAGAAAATGATGGTACGGATACTTCTATGACTGAAAATAGTGGATGGAGAGAAGAAAATGTTAACGAGGTTATATACTGAACAATCAAAATTAAAAAGTGAATGTTTGCTTTTGCAGAGAAATATTCATGTAAACAAGAAATGAACAATTTATTTTTAAAAATTACTGCAAATCAATGTATACTTTAAAAATAGTTTGACATCATTTATAAAATTTCTATACATGATATTTGAATCCACATCCATGTAACTGTTGACTTATTTGGTAATATGTCACTGAATTGCAAAATCCTGAATAAATTCTAATACAGATTTTATCCAAAAGAAAAATGAAGAAAATGTAGACTTGTTTTTTACTGAGCTACAGTAGTATTCTGATATAAGAGAATAAAGCCAAATTTATAGTCCTTTCACCACTAACATCTTGACATAGCATCTGCAGGTGATACTTGCATATGTATGCATAAATGTCTTTATAAAAGTTTTTATTATTAAGTCATTATGCTTACAAATCATCTCTAAATGACATGTAAAAAATAAAATGCAAGGGCCAGTTTCTTCCTTAAACAACAACGAGAAGAACTAACAGCTGATAGCTCTTTGAAAATATTATAAAACTAGTGGGAATAAAAAGTCATATTTTATAAAGCAAAACAACTAATTTTTTCTAATAATAAAACCTGCAACATATGAAAAATAAACTGGAGGGGAAAATTCAAATCAGTGCTATAACAACAGGTAAATACTGAAATATTCTGGAGTATTTTATCTTCCAAAATCTATTATTTTGGATTTATGTGTTTTTACTTTATTTTTATTTACACACAGATTTCTTTACCCCATTTTATCTGCTTACCTTACAGCAGTTTCCTATGTCACTAAATATTTTTGCAAAATATTTTAATAGATGCATAAAATTTCATCCAAAATAAATCATAGTTTACTGATATTTGGCTCATTTTCCAGTGTTTCAGTAATTTGGTTAGTAGTGCACATCATCTGCCCTTCATACGTCTGCTGTATCCATATCATCTGTATCTACAATATTGTGGTACTTATATTGTGTATAGAAATTGTGTGTCTAAAATGTAGTACTTAACAGTTTCTGTTAATAGAAATCAGGGCTTTTCTACTCAGAGGAGAAGTGGAGAGAAAGACAAAATACAAGCGAGGCAGCAAGGGATAAATAGGTGAGGCACACAGGATTTTTAGGGCAGTGAAAATATTCTAAGTGATGTAATAGCAGATAGGTGCCATAATACTTTGTTCAAACACGTAGAATGTATAACATCAGTAGTGACCCCTGGTGCAAACTATGTACTTTGACTGGTTATGCTGTATGAATGTAGGTTCATCAGTTGTAACAAATGTGCCATTTTGGTGGGGGATGTTGATAATGGGAGAAGTAATACCTGTGTGGGGGCTAGAGGTCTATCGAATATTGCTGTACCTTCCTCTCAACTTTTCTGCAAACCTAACAACAATCCAAAAAATAGTCTTAAAAATCAGAAAATAGAGACATAAGAAAGATAAAGCTGTCATTGGAGTAGCATCATGTTATATCACAATGGTTGATGTAGTGGCAGAAAAGAGTTTAATGAGAATGCTATTATAGTTATATACCTACTTAAATGCTAGGTATTTTACATAGATCAACTCCTTTAATCTTCTCAACAATCCAATGATCCAAATACCAGTTACCCACCTTTTGTGGTTGAAGAAGCTGAAACTCACAGAGTCTTGGAACCCAGGCTATCTGACTCCAAAGTTCGCATGGTTGACTACTAGTGCTTCTAACAAGATACCTGACTATGCCTAGGTTCAAGGAAGATCAGAAACAAATACAGGAGTCAGTGGTTCCTGCTCAGGTTTCCATTTTGGCTGCTGGTTTATATTGACATCAAAAATCCCTGGATGGAAGTAATTTTGAAAGGTCACTTAATCTATTCACCCTCCCTTAAACTTTTCTGACAGATGAGTAGCTACCTTAATTCTCTACCCCTTCAAAGGAAAGCACAGCTTCCTTCTGTCCCTTATTCGTGGATTTAACAAACCTATTGCAGGAAATCTCATCTTTTTTATAGCATAAGTCCCACTCAATGCTATTTAAGCTTGCTGCCTTTTGCTTAGTTTCTTGAGAAAATGTAGTGATGTCTAAATAACAGAATTTCCTAGACTTCAAGACAGATACTAAAGATGTCTTTTCTTCAAACTATATAATTCATTTGCCTTTAACTTTTATTTTAAACAACATAGTTGTCTTTTAGTTTTCTTTTTGGCATTAGAGTTCTTTTCTTTCTTGTTTTTATTTTTTTAATGGACTCAAATTAGGGTGTTCTAGAGGCAGTTTGACCTTGAGTTTGCTGGCTTTTCTAGTAGATTTTTGTTTAAATCCCTTTACACAAATTTTTATAACTGGCCTGTGTTCTTCATCAATGATGTCAAAACACTGTGAGTAACTCCTCGTATTTTTAAAATGTATTTTCTTCCAATCACTTGCTTTATTTTAATGACTTAATCAGATATGTATGGAGATAGCAACACTTGGTGGGTAAAAAATCCACCAATGCAATATTCTGACAGAATATTGATTCGCTGATGATGTATTTCAAAAGCCTGCTTACTTTCCCTTTTTTATTTCCAGCCTATCTGTAGTCCCATTTAATTCATATTGTGCAGCTAATAGAGTTTCATCTTTATTCAGTGTTTCCATCTTAAATTTAAATGGGATTAATGCAGTGAAAAGTTCTTTTTAAATGATTAGGTTAATAATCTGGAAATTATGGCTTCCCAAATAAGGCATTCCCAAAGCTCCTATCTGAATATTTAGTTCATTTTTTAGGACTGCTCTTTGCCTGTCCTCAAATTTCCAAATCATTAATATAATGTTCATATGATTAATAATTCTAAATATAATTTATCTTCTTTGTGCATTACTTTGAAAACAGTAGAAATCATCTTCTCAATTGATTCAACAGCTGTAGATCTTTCTAGAGGTCACATTGCAACATGGCATTTGTCATCAATCATGGCTTTAATTAAAATTTAGATTATAGCTGAGTAAACCTCCTCTGCTGTTAATTTCTTAAACATTTTTACCCTTGTCTTTTTTATTGTAAAATATAACAAAATAATAATATTTATTGTATATTTTAATTTTGTATTTTCTGTACTGCTTAGTATTCACTTTTACAAAAAACAAGTATAAGCATTAAAATCTAAATAATGCTTTCCATATAGTCAGAAGTTACCTTATTTGTATACGTACAATCTCCATTACTGTAACACACCATTTATATTATCTTGCTTCTTAATTTTGTATCCAAAACAAGCTACCACTGCTTTTCTTATTATTTGTGTTTCTTATAAAGCAAATAAACAGAACCCCAGACTTCCACTTACTCGTTCAAACATACAAATAATATGTGCTATGTAGATGTGTGAAAAGCAACATGATCTTAAAAATACTCAGGATACTAGAAAGGATCCAATGGAAAATGAAGGGTAGTATTTTTAGGATAGTAGGCCCATTTTTTCATACAGTCATATATGCAAAGCCCTGTGATCTGAAAATGTGTACTATAAATTCATGCCTTCCCAGAAATCTAGATAATCTGTGTCATAAGCTGACCTGTTTAAGAGATCATCATATATCTCCAGAAATCTGGAATAATCAATAATTGGTCTTAAAATATATGTTTAGACTAGAGTAACTCTGTAAGTGTATGAATATTAATATCATATATGTTGTTAAATGTTTAATAAGTAGTAAACTAATTTGAGTCTATTAGAAAAAAGACTATATTTATTACTAATTGAGATGTGTATAATAAAAAATAATTTAAATATTTAATGAAGTTGAAATCGATTTTGCCTAAGTCAGTGTCAATCTTAAATTACATAAAACTATATTTTTGAAATGATATATGTCTAGAACATGTTACCTATTTATTTATTTATTTTAAGAGTCTCGCTCTGTCATCCAGGCTGGAGTGTAGTGGTGCGATCTTGGCTCACTGCAACCTCCACCTCCCAGGCTCAAGCTATTCTCCTGCATCAGCCTCCCGAGTAGCTGGGATTACAGGCAACCACCACTACCCCTGGCTAATTTTTATATTTTTAATTGAGAGGGTGTTTCACCGTGTTGGCTAGGCTGGTCTCCAACTCCTGACCTCAAGTGATCCGCCTGCCTAGGCTTTCCAAAGTGCTGGGATTACAGATGTGAGCCACTGCGCCCAGCCTAGAACATGTTTTTGAAAAATTGTGGTTACATGTTCTAAAGCAACTCTGTACTCAAATAAATCAAATACTTATATACAGCTGTGTAGGAATTCTAAAGAAAATTAAGAACAGCAGCTCTATCAAGCAGCACATCAAAGTATATGTGAAATATATGAAATTCCACCTTATATCACAATTTCAAACTTTTGCTGTACCTCTAGATCAGCAATAGGTAGTTTTATTTTATTTTTCCATTCAATGAGAGTTTAGCCAGGTTATAAATCCTACTAATAGAAAGGAAGTAAATATAAACAATGATAAATGCTAAAATGTTATAAAAGTTTGTTTATATCCCTATAATAAATCATTTGGGGACATCGTTGGATTTAAATCAGTAGATATTATACATATATGTGTATATATATATATATAATTAGTGCATAACATTTATTCTGTTAAAATAGTTGGATTAAGATTATTGGAATCCATTAATTGTTAATTCCTTTTGCCTGCCAATGATTACCTTAAAAGCATTCAAAATGCTTTTTTGAATGGCCAGGAAAAACTCAACAGAATTTGTATCTGGTTTTATAAGACTGAACTTGTATAGTTTTGTCTAAGAAAATCCTGTAAGAATTTCCGTTACCTATACTACACTATATATACAAGAAGAACTTTATATTTCCAAGTATTTTTATTATTCTTACCAATTTTAGTGTCCCATATTTTACATACACAGTTTTCATATCTAACTCATTATCTTTAAATTATTAAATTTGTGTTTTTAAGATTTATTGAATGAAAATTCAGTATGTTTAAACTATCTTTAAGTGAGGTTTTTTAGTATTGCCTAATGATATGAGAAGATTCATTGGAAATTAGATGACTTTTGGAGTCACAGCAGTATGCAAAGTGTAGAAGATAAAACGTTTAAATAACAGGCCTACTGACTCCTACATTAAAAATCATAAAATGGGAAATAGTTTTACCACAAGGAGTCAGTATTGATGGATGAGTTCACTGGAAAAGTCCACCAAAGGGAAGATCAACAAGGTCCATTTACAAATTAGGGTTTTCAATTCAATCTTATGAGTCCGAGCTGGTGCCATATCAGGAAGTGGTTCACACAAAGGGAAAAATGTGATTATGATGCTTCTCATTGAATCAAAATAACACAAATATTATACTCACATCATTTCACCTTTCCACAATCCAGTGACTTGCACAGGGAGAAGTAATTCTCACATGTACTTATTACATGAAAAATAGATTTTAAAATGTAGGATTTATATCAAAAGGAAAACAAAATTGTGTATTGTTTTCAACCATTGCAAAAGTGCTGCTATTCTTAATTTTAAAAATAAATCATTAAAAACAGAAAAGATGCTTCCGGGGCAACATGGCAAAACCTCATCTCTACAAAAAATACACAAAAAAATTAACCAGATGTGATGGTGCATGCCTATAGTCCCAACTACTCAGGAGATGGGAGAATCACCTAAGCCCAGGAGTTCAAGGCTGCAGTGAGCCGTGATCATGCCACCGCACTCCAGCCCAGGTAACAGAGTGAGACCCTGTCCCCCCACCACCACCCCCCCAAAAAATCTAACCTGATTTCTAATAAAAGTGTAAACAGGAGGACAGAATAAGAAGTTTTCTAAGGATTGTGCCATATTTGAATTTTTTAAAGGAAAGTAACTCATGTTATTCTGGAGTTTTGCCTTACTTTGCAACTGATAACAGATTTGGAAACTACATCAAGCCAAATCAACTTTTAAGCTAGTTATTGAAAATTTGAATTATGCCTATAATGAACCTACAGGACATATTTTAGAAGTATCTTGGTTTTACAACTGAACTAGATTCAGATTTTCTTGCAAGTTCAGCTTCTCAATACCATATATTCATCATTTGTCCTATAACTTGATATTTATACTGAACACATATTTCTGTTTCCATGAATATAAAATAAATATAAAACAACAAGAGGCTTTCAGTGGAATGTAAATCAATACTTTGGCAAAAATGTAACCTGTTAACTTTTCTCTATGCCTATCCAAACCCCAGGCTAATAGCACTTCAGTATTTCAAACATTAAGTAAATCTATAACAAAACCTTACTTTTGAAAGCAAACATGTCTGGTTTTGATTTGTTATTCCCATATAAGTGCAGAACATAAACTACTTTCCACTGCCATGGCTTTACCACAAGCATACTTTCTCTAGTCTGTGGGCATAAAATAAGAAACAGGCTCTTTTCATGAAGGAGGAAATCTACCTTTGAAACAAAAAAAGACACCGTGACTTGGAACTTTCACCCTTTTTGTCCCAAAATTTCCCTGTGATGAAAGCACATTTGAACATTACTCCTATTAATTATATTTTCTTTGATTATATTATAAACTGAATTCATTTTGCAAATGCACAGAGCTTCAAAATTATTAATCTTTATTTAATATGTCCCATCCCACATAATTTCTTTGAATATGTAAGATTTCCTAATAAATATTGAGAGAATTATTTTGCCTATTTTAAAACTCAGTTAACATTCTAAACCCAATTAAATTTTAACCCATCGATCCCCATGGCACGTATTTATAACAGTATTTCTCTTTTTTTAACTTAATATGTCGCAGTTTGGTTACATAGTAAAAAATTTAATCAGAGGCAATACCCACTAAATTACCATGTTTTGATGGTGTTGTTTTCCTGATAGGCTATGCCAAATTGGTCAGTATGTTACCATGGCCTTCTGATTAAGAAATAGCAATGGACTGGAAGGAAATCTACAAATGTACAGAAAACTTGGAGCAAGCATTTAATTTCTATGTATCCAAGTCTATGGAAAAGGTTACAACCTTCTATTTTAAGGAAGCATCTAACTTTTACACAGAGATGAAACTGCCCACATAATACTGCTTGTATAGTCATCAAATAGTATAGTCAGATATATTTACTTCATAAAAAACTTGAGATATTCCGATTGAGCAAATGAGGAGGACATATAGGGAGCATCCATTATGCATAACAGATTGAGTAAGTCAAATGTATTGTGTCTGCGTATTTTATATCAATATTCTGCATGGACAGAGAAATATTAATACTAAGTATTTTCTCTCATACAAGTTATTTAATTTCATCCAAGTACTTGTAGGACATACTAGAAAACCCCTTCTATGGCTGACTTTAGAGGCTTTGGATAGCAGATTTTTTTTATGGTCATAATAGAAATTTCCACTTGAGTGTATTATCTCGGAGAGAAAACATAATTTTCTATAAAGAATAACTTTAATTTTGAAACTTCCTCTAGAAAAAAGCAATGCAAAGGAGAAAAATATGGAATAAAATACAATCATGTGAATATTGGACTCTTAGAAATAGTTTATTACAAATTATGATATATGTTTTGCTACTTTCTCCTTGTGAATTATACTTAATACAGTATTTTTATTTCTTATGCCCCAGCATGTCAACATAAATATAAGCATTAAGGGAATCTTGGTGATACTATATCTGCTATTGTGTATTTTTCAGAGCCATGCTCTATTCTCAAAACTCTTCTCTAGAGGAGATGAAGAGGTCAACACAAGTACCTAGTTAGACCTCGTTAGACCTCACATCAGCACACTGATTGGGGTCCTTTCTCTGAAGCGTTGAGACATTGTTTGCTTGATTGGCAAAGGAGAGCTGTCTCACCATGTTCATGCTTGCTGTTCATTTTATTTTTCTATTTTATATGATTAAGGTCCATTATGAGGAGTTTTTAGGTCACACACTGTTACATGTTATTGCAACCGATGGTCACTTTGATCAGCCTGTCTCACAGCTTTTCTTGGAAAATTCTGTGTTCCCTTTCAAAAGCTTTCTCAGTAAAAATGGTTTTAAATTAAGTCATCAAAGAAAAAATAATGCACAGGGGCCAACTAATATACTCACTGACAGGGCTTCTACTCCCTCTTTTTTCTTTCATCGTGACTCATGCAGTTAATTTAGAGGACATAGATTTCTTATATGACTAAGGAAAGAGAGAGAGAGAAAGAGAGAGAGATGTACTAATCTCAGGCTGTCCTTGCATTGGCCTCAGAAATGATCTTCATCATGATTCAATGGAATGAGAAAAATCATATCACATGTTATATTGTTACTATTGCTGAAATGTGTGAACACTATTTTGTAATCTGTTGATTGGTGCAAGATGTGCATTTGACATAGACTTAGCTATGAATAAAATGCATAGGAACCACAAAACAGATTACATGTTTAGATTCATGATAAATGCATTTTGAAAATACACTTAGAGGAGAGAAAAAATTTCTTAAGATTAGATATATAAATTTGTGTCACATATTATAGGCTCATATTTTTGATATTTTTTATTTTTTAAAAATTTCATTTAAAATAGAAGTGTATAATAAACATAATTAATAGACCACTAATGTTACACTAGGCAGAAATTACTTTTAAATTTACTGTTAATCATGTTAAAAATTATAATTTTACTGATAATTTTTATTATTATACAGAGATATTTCATTTTTCCCTGCTTTCAGCAAAAAACCTCCTGCTATTATTGATTTCCCTTAAAGGTATGTGCATATATATGTGTGTCTTCAAAGTTATAAATACAAGCATTATTTTTTTTACTCACTTCCAATATGTCACTGTTGTTACACTTTAAATAATAGTTCAAGTTATCAAACACCCCAAGACAGTGATATTTTCAATAAGTTTATGTTCTCACATAAAACATACTCGTAATGAATTCCACATCTGCATAGCTGAAAAGCATTTTATAATATCAGAGTCTCCAGGGGATTTCAGGTCTAGAGATTATAAAGCTGCAATTAAAACAAGGTTTGTAGTGGCATTGTCATTATCTGAGCAGAACTCCATCTCCCGAAATTGACAGAAAATGTTTAATTCTAGACATTTAAGGGACATTTGCATTAATAAAAGGGAAACCATACAGTGGGTCACATAACTTGCAAAGAGATTAAAGAATGTATAATGTCAGAGAAGCTCAGAGAACTTCCTTATTACAAGAAAAGAAGGTGGGAGACTCTTGCATAGAGCTTTCAAATGACTGTGCGGTGTTAAGCTGCCATGTGAGAAAAGAAATTAACTGATGGGACTGACAGCATGGAGCTGCCAGGAAACTAACCATGCTATTTCCTGATCCTAGTACTACTCATCAGTGTCAAATTATAAATTATCCTAAGTGAGACAAGGAGATTGCAAAATATGAAAGTGAAGATATTGGGAAAAAATTCTCAATTAACACTTGATTTTGATCCTATCTCTATAAAGGGAAAAAAAGTAATGTCTTTCTAAATTCATGGGTTGCAGAAACAGGCTTTTTATTATTGTAACTACAATATTATTACATACCTCATTAAGTGATTGCAATTTCAAAACATTATTGCTCAACTGGGTAAAAGAATGTGCTGGTTAATATTGAGTGTCAACTTGATTGGCTTGAAAGATGCAATATATTGTTTCTGGGTGTGTCTGTGAGGCTGTTGCCAAAGGAGATTAACATTTGAGTCAGTGAACTGGGAGAGGCACAACCACCCTCTATCTGGGTGGGCACTTGATTTGTCCGTTCTCATAGTGCTAATAAAGACATACCTGAGACTGGGTTATTTATAAAGGAAAGAGGTTTGGTCAGGTGCAATGGCTCATGTCTGTAATCCCAGCACTTTAGGAGGCTGAGGCTGGGGGGATCACCTGAGGTCTGAAGTTAGAGACCAGTCTGACCAACACGGTGAAACCTCATCTCTAGTAAAAATACAAAAGTTAGCTGGGCATGGTGGTGGGCGCCTGTAATCCCAGCTACTCGGGAGGCTGAGGCAAGAGAATCACTTGAACTTGGGAGGCGGAGGTTGTGTGAGCCGAGATCGTGCCACTGCACTCCAGCCTGGGCAACAGGAGTGAAACTCCGTCTCAAAAAAAAAAAAAGGGAAAGAGGTTTAATGGACTCTGGCTGGGTTGGCCTCACAATCGTGGTAGAAGAGAAAGGAAGAGCAAAGGGACGTCTGACATGGTGACAGGCAGGAGGGCATGTGCAGGGGAACTCCTCTTTATAAAACCATCAGATCTCATGAGACTTATTGACTATCATGAGAACAGCAGGGGAAAAACCCACCCCCATGATTCAATTTTCTCCCGCTGGGTCCTCCCATGACATGTGGGAATTATGGGAGCTATAATTCAAGATGAGATTTAGGTTGGGACACAGCCAAAACTTATCAGGCTCCATCTAATCAGCTGCCACTGTGGCTAGAATAAAGCAGGCAGGAGAAAGTGGAAGAGCAGACTTGCTGAGTCTTCCAGTATTCATTTTTCTCCTGTGCTGGATGCTTCCTCCCCTCTAACATCAGACTCCAAGTTCTTCAGCTTTTGGACTCTTGGACTTACACCAGTGATTTACCAGGAGTTCTTGGGCCTTTGGCTACAGACCGAAGGCTGCACTGTCAGCTTCCCAACTGCTGAGGTTTCCAGACTTGAACTGATCCACCACTGGCTTCCTTGCTCCTCAACTTGCAGATGGCCTGTTTTGGAACTCTACCTTGTGATCATGTTAGTCAAATCTTCTTAATAAACTCCCTTTTATATATACATATATCCTATTAGTTCTGTCCCTCTGGAGAACCCTAACTAATACAATAGTGCCTTACAATATTTGTTAAAGAACCTAACACTAAATCAACTTTACAAAAGCAAATGATTTTGTAACACTTCATAATGCTCTCACTATAGATAATTAGTTTGGGCCTCATAAGAAGTCTATTGATAGTTGTCAGGTTGTCTCTATTTCTTATTACTAAGAAGCTGAGGCTTTTGAATACTAAATGTCTTCCCTAAGGTTACTAGTAAGTTGTGAAAATAAGTATCAAATATAAGTCTTCCCAATTCTGGTTCAATACTCTTTCCTTTATATTATCCTGCAACTTGAATAGACTCTTAAATTAGATTGTCTGTAAGTGTCTAAAGCCAGACACATTTGATAACCTTCATATTTTTTAAGGCTGTACTCATGTGCAACTGACTGTAAAAGGTCACTCTATTATATTCAATTTTTTGTGGCTTCCAACATTTATTCCTAATGTTAAATGACAATATGCTTTATAAAATAAAGACATGCCATCAAAATCAGGCTCTAATGAGATAAGTTGAAAGTCAATTATGAGACTTTTGGTTTAAAATAGACTAGCACTTAAATGAAACTCTCATTATTCGCTAATAGAAATGTGAATACTCAGGAAAAAAATATAAATGTTCACAGCAGCAAAAGAAACAAAGTATGAGAGAAAAGCAATTGTCAGAATCTTGGAGAAAATGTAATTTCAGATTCATTGGTTTGATGAAAACAATTAGTAGCAGAGGATCTGCTACCACAGTTGATGTAGGAAGCCAAAAAAATATGTTGTTTCAACGCTAATAATGAAATCTTGGTCATCTACAAAATTTATAGCTAGAGTATTCATATTAATATTATAAAAGCTAGATTTCAGAGTATAAATTCATACTAGTGATAATAGAGAACATTTCATAATGACAAAGGAGTCAATTCACCAAGAAGACATACCAATTCTAAATGTATATTCACGTAGCAACAGAACTTCGAAATACATAAGGAAAACTCGGATAAAACTGGAAGGAAACATAGGAAAACTAAAATGAGGAATTGGCCAACATTATCTGCCCACTAAATCAAATTAATTTTAATAGAAAACTCCAGCCAAAAACAACCAAACATATATTTTTTCAAAATGCACACAAAACATTAATCTATATATATATTATATTTGGGGCCACTAAACAAACTCAGTAAAATTAAAATAATAAAACATCATTCAAACTATTTTTTACAGATTATAACAGAATTGAACTAGAAGTCAATAACAAAAAGATATCAGGAAAATGCCTAATTATTGGAAAATTAAACAACTTAATTGTAAATACTTAATAGTTCAATTTAGAAGTCTCAAAAAAGTTTTTATAATATTTTGAATTGCATTTTAAAAGAAGAAATTATTTCAACATTTGTGGGAAGCTGCTCAAGCTGCTGAGATTAAAATTTACAGCATTAAATGATTACATAAGAAGAGGAGAAAGTTCTCAAATCAGTAATATAAACGTCTACCTCAAAAAATTAGAAAAAGAAGAGCAAATAAAAACTAAAGCCAGAAGAAATATAAAAATAATAAAGATAATAGCAGATATTGATGAAATTAGATACACCAAAGCAATGAAAAAAATCAAGGACATGAAATACTGCTTCTTCAAACAGATCAAGAAAAGTGATAAAAATTTGTTAGATTCATCAGGAAAAAGACAGAAGGCACATTTATAAATATCAGAATGAAAAGGAGATTATCACTACTAAATCACACAGATGTAAAAATAACAATACAGCAATACCATAATAAACCCTAGGCTCACAATTTTGAAAAGTTAGATAATATTGATTAATTCTTTGAAAGATAGAAGCTAACAAAACACTCAAGGAAAAGCAGGCCATCTCATTAGACTTAATTGTATACAATATATAAAATTTATGGTTAAAATCATCCATGGGAGAAAACTACAGACCAAAATTATTTCACTGCCCTATTCTGCCAAACAATAAAGAAACAATACCAATTCTATACCTCTCTTTCAAAAAAGGGAGGAAAGAATACTTCACAATTTATTGTATGAAGACAGCCTTAGTCTATACTGAAAGCAATATATAAATAAATAAACACAAAAAACCTACACATCACTATCTCTCATGAACATAGTTGCAAAAATCTTTGATGAAATATTTTCAAACTATATCCTACAATGTATAAAATACAGAAATACATTATGGTCAATTTATATTTTTCCTAGGAATGCAAGGTTGGTTCAGCATTTGAAAATCAATAATTTGTTGGATCAGTAGACTAAAGAAGAATAAATAATTATAAAGTTAGATGTATGAACTAGTATTAGATAAAATTTAATGTTTTCATGATAAAAATCTCAGCAACTCAAGAAAAATGTGAAGGAAACTTTCTTAACTTCATAAAATGAATCTAAAACAAGTTAACAGTTAACCTTATACTTAATTGTAAAAGACTGAATACTCTCACTGAGATAGGAAACAAAGCAAGCATTTCCTCTTATATAATTCCATCCTGTTGGAAGATTTGCCTTGTGTAATAAGGCAATAAAAATGAATAATAAATAGATTAGAAAGAAAGGAATAATACTGCATCTCTTAGATTTCAAAAATCTAATGGGGGACACTTCTAGAATTAACAAGTGAGTCGGGATGAGACAGAGGATTCAAACTAAATACAGCAAAACTGTTGTTGTTTCCATATATTAGCAAATAACAATTGGAATACAACATGAAGACCAATACCACTTACACAAGTATTAAAAAAGTGAATATTAGATACAAATATAGTAGAATGTATTTTTAAAATCAGTATGCTTGAAAACTACAGAACACTGATAATAGAAATAGATAAATTATACTCATTGATTGGAAGACTCAATATTTTTAATAGGTTAATTTTCCCCAAATTGATATAGATTCACTGAAATCTCATTAACGTCCCAGTTGGATTTTTGTTTTTTTAATAAGTGATCACAACCACAAATTTTTGAAAACATCTTTTTATACAGATGTTCATTATGTTATATATTTATGTAATGCATATTTTGTGTTTTGTTTATTTATTTAGATGGAGTCTCACTCTTGTCGCCCAGGCTGGAGTGCAGTGGTGCAGTCTCAGCTCAGTTATTTTCACTTTAAGTCATTGAACATATTTATAACAGATAGGTCCTTGACTATCAATTCTATTAACTGGGTATATGAGGAGTTTGTTTCTTAGGAATATTTATTTTATTTATAGTGGATCACATTTACTTCCTTTTTCTCATGTCTGTTAATATTTTGTCATACCCTTACCATTGTGAATGATACATTGTCTAAATTTTGAATTCTATCATCTTGCCCTGAAATGTGGATTTTGTTCTAGCAGGCTAAACTACTGATTGATAACTTTGAAGTTGTAATTCTTGATCTACACTTTGTTAGGGCAGATCTATGGAAAGCCTGAGATGTTGACCAAAACCCTCTCATCTGGAAGTGTTTAAACTGCAAACTCTCTCTTTCTGAGGTGGACGGTATCTTAAATCTTGGATTACTACTTTGAGCTTTTAACTTGCTGTTTTCTGGTGTCTGTTCTCCCTCCATGTATAATTTAACTGTCTGTAAAGAGGTTAAGCAGCAATTTATGTGGAGAGTTTAGGATTCTATTCACTATAATCCCTCTCTTTTGGAAGTCCTATTGGATTCTCTGACAACTCAAGCCTATAAGATTATGGCTTTCGGCTCTTCTGCTCAATTTCTATTTGTTTGACATCATTTTTGTATTATGGAATATCTTCTGACAAAAAGCCATGTTTAATATAGATTTACGGGTTAGTATGCTAGATGTTTAGGGTTTGTATGCTACATTTTAGTTTCAGTTATGCACTTATAATTTTAAATTTCGTTTTTATTTTTTGAAATATAGTTTTGAGATATTCATATAGTATAAAATTTATACATGTAAAGTATACAATTTACTGGAGTTTTAATAGTATATCTCAACGTTGCATAAACACTACCACAATCTAATTTCAGAACACTTTCTTCACTCCATATGGCTCAATGTGTTTCCATACATATGACCCTGGCGACCACTAATCCACTTTCCGCCTCTATGAATTTGCCTACTTGTCATATAAATGAAAGTATACAATAGTGATGTAGGAGTTAAGAAGAAATCACTTAAGCAGATAATAAGGGTATAAGAGTCCTTGGTAAGGCTTTTCTTTTTAATGAAAAGCAGCCACAAATTATTTTCTAACAAAGAGCAGACAGTAAAGACAAGCTGCAAACATAGACAAGAAAGCTGGGAGTTTGCACAGGTGAGTGCCAGCAGGAACTAGGGGATACACATGTTCAAGATGGTGGCTCCATCTTTCCTTCTCTGCCAGCCACGTGTACAATAAAGATCAGACAAGATGGCACTGGCCAAGGGGAGAATTTATTTTTATATTAAGATTAGGATGGGGCAACCAGCCGTCCCTGAACCCTATGTAAACATCATACCTGATTTAACCAATCTGTGAGCCCTGTGTAAATCAGACACTGCCTCCTCAAGCCGGGATATAAAAACTGGTTTGTCCACCGCCAGCTGGTTTTTTCTGCTCGGAAGTCTTCTCTCAATAGAGAGAGCTGTTTTTCTTTCTCTTTCCTTCTGCTCGGAAGTCCCCTCTCAATAGAGAGAGCTATTTTTCTTTCTCTTTCCTTCTGCCTGTTAAACCCCTGCTCCTAAACTTTTAGTATGCGACCATGTCCTAAATTTTCCTGGCTTGAGACGATGAACCCTAGGTATATAACCCAGACAACATAGTTGCTTTATATTGGAGATCTCGTCCAAGATACCAAGGTAAAATATTTATCAAAACGGTGAGTAGAGGAGCAAACTCCAACTCTGTCCTTTCATTTCGGGGCTCTTGCCCTCCATTTTATAACCAAATCAAATCAATAAAGGGCATCTGTCAGCCAGGTAAAAACACAGTTAATATGGCTGCTGTTCTTAAAGACTTAGATGTGAAGCTTGCTGAGGAGAACATGGAGAATCCCCTGCAACCACGGGTTGCTGGACATGTTGGCCATGTTTGAACCAGCTTCCTTTCATGGAGGACTTAACTGTTGCATGGGGCTGAAAGAGGTTTCAGTGCAACTAAGGATTTCCGGCTGGGGCTATCCCCTGGTTTTATCCAAAGGCTTCTGGACTGACCCCAACCTCTGACCACCCAATGGGGTGTCGGCTACATAATCTCCAACTTTTCTATTGTAATTTCCTCCTTTTCTCTCCACAACTGCCATATCTCCTATGCTCTCTGCATATGCAATATGTGGGAAGTTTTACAGTTCAGGGAAGTAATCTTATTTGGCAAGATCAAGGAATATTGTAGTAACTGGGGATATAGCTCAAGGGAAGGTGTCTTTCTGATTTTCTAGGAACAGAGGGTCTCCCCTCTACACTGAGCATACTCTCTGCCCGTGGTCTGGAGAGCACCTGGCATTTCTAGGTCACTCTCCGCCCCTGGTCTGGAGAGCACATGGCATTTCCAGGTCTCTCTCTGCCCTTGGTCTGAAGAACACGTGGCATGTCAAGGTCACTCTGCCCTTGGTGTGGCGAGCACATAGCATTTCAAGGTCAACAGCACCACCTAGTGGAATAGGGATAATCTCCATGAGGCACACCATTGGTTCGTTACCAAAACGCTCTTAGCTTACCAATTCTCTTCCCTTTTTGTGACTCTCTACTAGAAACCAGCCTTCATGCTCCTTCTGTAAATGGCGAAATTCTGCCTTCAACAACTAGGAGTAACATATTATCCGGAGCTAAATTCTAGTCTCAATACTGTCCCCAAATAGCCACTTGGTTCCCACATTCCTTTAAGTCACCTATTCTGCCTCTAATTAGAATGGTATTTAATTAGTAAGGGGATTTTTAAGTTCAGAAGTTAACCAGAACCATTTTCTAAGGTTAAATGCTTTAGCATGGGCTATAACGTTAGGATATGGAGCCCAAATCAACACACTTCCTCCATTAAGGAGGAAAGTGCAAAAGTTTCCCAAAAGCAACTTTCACATAGTCTCTCAAGAGATCCATTTTTTTTTTTTCGGGGAGCCAGGCAGGTCATACAAGTCTAGGAAGTCAAAGGGAAATCACAGGCAGAGAACTACAGCTGCATGGTGGGCGTGACTAATCCCAATCTCTTAGTTCCTCTGGTTCCATGGCTGGGGGTCACACCTGCAACCATGGGCGGCACATTCAACAAGGTGCCAGGACCCAGGAACCACGGAGGGAAAACAGCTGGGGGACACCCACACTGTCTTCCTCCCAACCCTGGGTCACACCAAAAGAAGGCAAAAGGGATACCTTTTTCTCACTTCTCTTTCTAGATGGGTAACAGGTTATCTTCGGGCTGTACTCCTCTGGAGTGCATTCTGAAGCACTGGGACTCCTTTGACCCTGAGACTTTGAAGAAAACATGGCCCATTTTCTTTTGCATAAGGGCATGGTCTTCTTACCCTCTTGAACCAGCCTGGCTTGTGGAAGGGAGCTAAATTTTTATATTAACTGACAGTTAGATCTTTTCTGCAGATGGGAGGGCAAATGGTCCAAGGTACCTTATGTGCAGGCTTTCTTTTGCTCTGCGTGACAACCCATATCTTTGCAAACATTGCACAATTGACTCAGCCCTTTTACCTATCATGTCAGACAGTCCCAAGGGGAATGATTCCCCAAGACTAGAAAAGCAAATTCTGCAGAAACCATCTGAGGCAGCTATTGAGTGTGCCAGCCCTTCCAGTCTCCCTTATCTGGGGCCAC
Organism: Gorilla gorilla gorilla; assembly: GCF_029281585.2. Classification (NCBI taxonomy): domain Eukaryota; kingdom Metazoa; phylum Chordata; class Mammalia; order Primates; family Hominidae; genus Gorilla; species Gorilla gorilla. The sequence goes on from NC_073228.2 coordinate 107,980,345, forward strand.
TTCCAACCATGCCACAGATCTTCCACCTCCACCATCTCCAAAGTTTCCCACTTTCACACATTCACTGTTCCCTCTACAGGAAATGCCCAATGAAGGTGATGCCATTAGGGTTCAAGTTCCCTCCTCATTGCAAGCTCTTAGGCAAGTAAAGGGAGACCTAAGCCAATTTTCTGATGACACTGATAGGTATATAGAAGCCATCCAAAATTTAACTCAGGTATTTGACCTCTCCTGGAGGGATGTTATGCTGCTCCTAAGCCAAACCCTAACCACAGCTGAGAGGCAGGTAGCTCTGTAGGCAGCAGAGAAATTCAGAAATGAGCAATATGTCTCCCACAGTAGGTCTAAAAGAAAAGAGAAAATAGGGAAGGTGAAGAAATAATGGAAACTCCATTCCCAATAGGAAGGAAAGCAGTTCCTCTTGACAACTCTAATTGGGGCCCTAATGATGCTACAGATGAATGGAAAAGGAAACATTTTTTAATGTGCATATTTAAGGTCACACCTGCAACTATGGGAAGCACATTCAACAAGTGCGAGGACCCAGACCTAGTGCCAGAAAAACTTGGACCAAACCTCTTAATTACTCTAAACTGTTCATGATAGATCAAAAGCCAGATGAGAATCCTACAGCCTTCATGGAAAGACTGAGAGAGGCACTAATAAAGCACAACAATAATCCATAAACTCTTTAGCCTCAGTAGTAATACAGAGTAGACAGGCCCTAGATGTCCTTACAGCCAAAGTAGGGGGACCTGGGAGTCTTAAATGAAAAATGCTGCTTCCAGATCAACACCTCTAGTCAAGTAGAAGAAAACCTACAGTTGCTTGAAGATCAAGCTAAAATCAATTACAGATTAAAAGAAAATGCAGGCTCCAGCCCTGGATGGCTACAATCCCTCTTTAATGAATTCTAGTCTTCTTCGTGAAACTGGCTAGTGACATTGTTAACTGGTAAGTGCCCCCTCTTGCTCATATGTTTTATATTAATGTCTGGACCTTGTCTACTCAATACTGTTACTCAGATTGTTTACTCTTGCCTAGAAGCAATCCATTTCCAAATGGTGCTGCAGAGTGAACCACACATGGACACGTCTTTCTTCCGAGGACTTTTAGTTCAACCCCAGGAGGATCCCTACTTTCTGTTCCTCACACTGCTTTTCAGCAGGAAGTAGCCAGAAAGAGTCATTGACCAACACCCCTAACAGCAGTTAGGGTTACCACTCCTGAGTGAGGAAGGACATAGGAGTTAAGAAGAAATCACTTTGGCAGATAGTAAGGGTAGTGTAGTCCTCAGTAAGGCTTTTCTTTTTAATAAAAAGCAGCCACACATCATTTTCCAACAAAGAGCAGCCTGTAAAGTCAAACTTCATACATAGAAAAGAAAGCTAGGGTCTGGGCCTGGTGGCTCATGCCTGTAATCCCAGCACTTTTGAAGGCCAAGGTGGGTGGAACACCTGAGGTCAGAAGTTCAAGACCAGCCTGGCCGACATAGTGAAACCCCGTCTCTACCAAAAATACAAAAATTAGCTGGGTGTGATGGCAGGTGCCTGTAATCCCAGATACTCGGGAGGCTGAGGCAGGAGAATTGCCTGAACCTGGGAGGCAGAGGTTGCAGTGAGCTGAGATCAAGTCATTGCACTCCAGCCTGGGCAAGACAGCGAGATTCCATCTCAAAATAAATAAACAAACAAATAAGTAAATAAATAAATGGAAAGCAAGAAAGCAAGAAAGTTGGGAGCTTGCACTGGTGAATGCTGGCAGGAACTAGAAATTAGACATGTTCAAGATGGCAGCTACAACTTCCCTTAGCTGCCAGCCACTTGTACAGTAAGGATCAGACGAGATGGCACGGGCTGAGGGGAGAATTCATTTGCATGGTAAGATTAGGGTGGAGCAACGAGTCTTCCCTGCACACTACGCATACACCATACCTGACTGAACCAATCTGTGATCCCTACGTAATTCAGACACTGTCTCTGCAAGCTGGACTATAAAACCTAGCACATCTGCTGCCAGCCATTTTTTTTCCACTCAGGAGTCCTCTCTCTTAAGAGTGAGAGCAGCTTTTCTTTCTCTTTTCTTCTGCCTAATAAACCTCCACTCTTAAACTTGTGTGTGTCTATGTCCTAAATTTTCCTGGCATGAGATGATGAACACTGCGTATATACCCCAGACAACATAGCCGTTTCAATACCTATACTTTTGTGTCTGATTTTTTTTTTTTTACTTAGTCTAACCATTTCAAGTGTTTATATTGAAACACTTTCAGTAGTTCATTACTATTTATGACCAAATAATATTACATGTATGGATATACCACATTATTTAATCCATTCATCAGTTGATACACACTGGTATTGTTTCCACTTTTTGGTAATTGGGAATAAGGTTACTATGAAGACTCTTGTACAAATTTTTATGTAGATGTGTATTTTCATCTCTCTTGGGAATATACCTAGGTATATAATTGCTGGGTGAGATAGTAACACTATGTTCAACATTGCAGGAACTGCAAAACCCTTTTCCACAGTGACTGTACCATTTTACATTTTCACCAGCAGTGTATGAGGGTTACAGCCTCTCCACATTATGGCTATATTAGCTCACTAGGGTTGTCATAACAAAGAATCACAAATTGTGTGGCTTAAAAAATTTATTTTCTCACAGTAATGCCGACTAGAAGTCCATGATCAAGATGTTTGCAAGGTTTGTTCCATCCAAGGGCTATAAGAGAATCTTTTATGCCACTCTCATAACTTCTGGTGTTTTTTGTCTTGTAAATAATATCATTTGTATCTCCGTCTTCCTCATTACATGGAATTCTTGTTGTGTTCTTGTCTATTTCTGTGTTCAAATTTCCCGTCTTATTAAAGAAAACAGTTATACTGGATTAAGGCCCCCCAGTAGTGACCTCATCTTAACTTGACTGCATCTACAAAAACCTGGTTTCCAGATAAGGTCACATTCTGAGGTACTGAGGTTTAGGACTTCAATATATCTTTTTTGGGGAGACAAAATTCAATCTATAACACTCATCCACATTGTTATTGTCTTTTTGGTAGTAATCATCCTAATGGCTATGAAGTGGTATTTCATTGTGGTTTTCATTTGCATGTTGTTAATGACTAATTATGTTAACCTTCTTTTTATGAGCTACTAGACATTTTATCTTTTTGAAGATATTTATATTCAGATGCTTTGCCCATTTTCAATTTACTTATTTGTCTTTTCATTATGCAGTGGTAAAAGTTATTTATTTATATATTCTGAATACAGAATATATAAATGTGAGAAGTACACACCCAATTTCTGAGGTTACTATGAAAATATATGATTTGAAAATATCTTCTTTCATTTTGTTTTGTTTTTTCTTTCCTGACAATGTCCTTAGAAGCACCAAAACTTAATTTTGATAAAATCTGCCTTATGTATTGTTGCTTATGCTATTTGTTTTAGATCTCTAAGAAATCATCCCCTTTTCCAAGTTCATTAGGTTTACCTTTATGTTTTTTTCTAAGTGTTTTATTATTTTAGTACTTCAAGTGTTTGATCCATTTTTAGTTCATTTTTGGATATGATATGAAGCAGGGGTACAACTGCCTTGTTTGTGTATAGATATCTTGTTTTCCCAGAGCCATTTGTTAAAAACTCTTTTTTTCTCCACTGGGGAAATTCACATAAAATTTAAAGAAAGTTTGTGACAGTAAAACAAATAATAATATGTGAATTATATGATGTAAAAGAAGGGACATATTAAGAGACTACATTGAGACACTACTAAAAAAGTTTTTCCCACCATGTCTGTCAATCATTTCCACCATTGGAGTAATGACTACTTCCATATATAAACCAAGTGTTTCTGAACCCACATTTTATCAACTGTTCTACATGTTTGCCTCATTCTTGATTTTTAGGTACCATACTAATTTTACTTCAAGTCCTCTCTAACACTGGAATGCACTGGAGGTCTTGGCACATACATTTTTTGCATGTTGACTCAGTAAAAATACCATATATATGACTCTAATACTGATTACACGTAGTAATCAGCATGATTATAAAATACCTATAATAAAATTTGGAGAAAAGGAAAGTAAAATTTATCAAAATATTTGTCCTCCCTGGAGGTATATTTTCTCTTTATAATGTTTCTCTCTATTTTATAAAATTATAGACTAAGATACAGAATATGGTAGCAGAGACTTTAATATATAAAGTTTGTATCATGTATTCTAATTTTCTGTAATAGTCTATATTGTTTACCAACCAGTAGAAATGTTAGAATTTCATTCAAGATGCTGAGGAATGAGCATAAGAATCTGTATACAGACAATATGAATCAGAAGATGAATATTTTGTACCTGAGAAAAGAATGTATTAGTATAATGAGAACTAACTAAATAAATATATTAAAGGAAAGTGTAGGCCAGTAGGAAAGAGCAAAAGAAAGAGAGAATAATGCAGAAACTTTATCAATAAATGGAATCAGTACTACAGTGGACTGAGACAATTGCAGTCAAGGTGTTGGGAAGCAATAACTTGAGCAAATGTCACTTTTTATTTCCAAGAAATTGTTGTATCTTACCTTGTGCACATGGAGTCATAATAATAAGTGTCAAAACTGTAGAGGTCTGACATTTTATCCTATCTACAAGTTTACAAGTTAGCCTAAAGAAGTTCTGTAGATATTGGCAGAAGACATGATGCTTCTGAGATGAAGACCTTTACTACTCATGACACATCAAGAAGTATAATCTTCAAAATCATATCATTTCCACAGTGATGATGAGCCCAGGAAGATTCCATGAATGCAATGAGCTTCTATCACAGATGAGGAACCCCATATATAAAGAACTCCCGATTTAATAAGGAAATATAAGAAAACCTGCCCAATCTTTGTCCCAGAGGAAGACATTATCTTTATTATCCTGGACAGCAAATAATTCTACCTTCTGCCCTAGTGGGAGAGAGTATCATTCAAGGTTGCTCATGAAACTAGTATTATTGAAAAGAAGATAGAGAACTAGTCTGTCACAAGACTTGTTTAAATGTGAGAAATCCATGGAGAGTGGTTTCTAAAAATCAGTCACAGAGAAAGCAACAAAGCATTTAGGTTTCTCAAAGCATCACCTTAAGCAATGATTTGGATGGAACTTGTTGCAGACCAATAAGTGACATTGTTACAGTGCGTAGCTAGTTCAGTATGAGCAGTGCAGAAGAGGGTTTTCCACCCCCCAACACACACCAAGAGTAATGGTCAGGCGATTAACTGTCTCTCTAAAGTGATAATTGGTCACAGCAGTGCCAGGAAAGGCAGTCTCCTAATAGAAAAAAAAAAAAAAAAACACCTAAAACTGGTGATCAGCAGCTTCCCAGTAAGATCTCAGGAGTTGGGAGAGTGGCAAGCAGTAACACAAGACCCTGGAAGTATGCCAACATATAAAACCCCAACTCAAAAGTTCAAGCTGTGCACTTGTCTTTCAAGTCACCTACTTGGCCCTCTTCCAAGTGTACTTTCTTTCATTTCTGTTCTAAAGCTTTTTAATAAATTTTCACTCCTGCTCTGATACTTGCCTCAGTCTCTCCATTAGCCTTTTGCCCTTCTGTCATATTCTTTCTTCTGAGGAGGCAAGAATTGAGGTCACTGCAGTCCTCTATGGATACAAATTTGCCAGCACTAATATTAGTAAATGAGGAGTGTAAGGAAAATAGATGTGCTGTAGTCAAAAATAGGCGGAGGCAGACATCTGGTGCAGCATGACTCAGCGGGTTTGGAGTGCAGGTGCACAACTCTACACATTATGCAACCATGCCACGTGAGGCACATTAGCTAATCACCCATGTGAGCTTGTGCTTGGCTTGGAACCACTATTGTCTGTAAAAGTTATAACTACCCCACTGACACTGTACATATGGCTTGTGCCCAGGCTCACTTGTGCCCAGAGAGAGAGTAAAGCCATGTTGAAACTGTCTACTATTCCTCAAGTATTTTTCCAGCTGCCCAGCACTCACCCACTGACTCCCCTCAGACCTCAGTTAGAACCTGACAATTAGCATCACAAACTGGATCCTGAGCTGTGCTGCTTGGATGGGATCCAGTAGAAACCTGGGCAGTGGTAGATGGATCCTCTGCAAGTGTGGAGAAGCTGCTGAAGCAGCTGGAAGTGCAGAGCACCAAGAAGGAGCTAGCTTTTGCCAGCAGAGTTGGACGGGCATTTTTCCCTGTGCTATGAGAAGTACACACCCAGTTTCTGAGGGATGTAGTGCAGGTAAGGGCTTTCCAGGTGCAGGCAGGGCACCTGGAGGCCTGGCTGCACAGCTCAGAAAAAGAGTTAGAAGCTGCTATGAATGGGGACCTTCAGGCACAGGTTGGGTGCCTGGAGGCCTGGCTACAGAGCTTGGAATCGCTGCTATGGTGGCTCGGTCCCACAGATGGGATCAACGTTTCTATGCTGTAAAGAAGGGAAAGATTTCCCACCCACAGGGGGCCCCCCTTGGGAGAAAAGGGGTTCCCAATGAGTGACATGTTCGCAGATGTGGATAGATTTGATTTTCGCCAGGGTTGACTGAGAGGAAATTGGTAAGCAGCCCAATGAACTACTCTTAACTTTGTTGAAACAGTTGTCTCCAGAGCAGCAATTCCAGAAAATGCCCAAGGGGAAGAAGGATATTGCTGAGTGACCCAGTCCCACCTGGGTGCTCCAGCCCAAAGACTATGTGCTGCAGCCAGGTGGGGGTGTAAAGCTTTTTCTGTTTGATTAGAAAACTGGCCTAGGTGCCCACCTTGTGGAGACACCGGATGACTGGAGACCACATGTAGACTTGTCCATTGAAGTCCCTGCACCTGGATAATTTCTGGGCATGGCTGCATAGACAGTTATGAAGACCAGTTAGTGAAAGTTAAACCTGTATCTTTGCCCCTTGGCATCGGCCGCTTGGCTCCTTGCTTATGTACTGTGTATGTCTCTCCCATACCTGAATACATTTTGAGGGTGGATGTTTTACACAGCTTGGCAGCTATGCCATCTGTCATGGACTTGATGGACCACTTCACGACAGAATTGGGACAGTACCACTATGTGGTGGATTTGACCAATGCATTCTCAATTAGCATTGCCCTAGAGAGCCAAGAAAAGTTTGCCTTCATGGGAAGGTGACCATGGACTTTCACAGTGTTGCTGCAGGGCTATATGCATGGCCCCACCATATGCCATGGTCTTGTTGATAATATTATGTTAACCTCTAATTCTCTTGCAGATTTAGAAGCAGCAGCACTCGTCTTGCCTGAGATTGGGATAGTGTGGCTTAGACTGCCTTCCTGGCAGCCAAGCAGGCTATTCAGTAGGCACAAGCTTTGTGGGTATTAGACCAGGGGCACCTGTTTGAGCTGGGTGTGATTGTGACCACAAATGGTTTCAGTGGGGCCTGTGGTAGCCTACGGAGCACTTGAGAATGCCAGTAGGCTTTTGGTCCCAACTATGGAAGGGTGGTGAGCTCCAGTATTCCTTGATAGAGAAACAGCTAACAGCTGTATATGCCACCCTTCAGGCTTGTGAGAGTGTGACAGGATGGGCTACAGCCATTGTACAGATGACTTACCTGATAGTGGGATGGGTACATTCATGGGTAATGACACCCCTGACTAGGACAGCACAGACATTCATTTTAGCAAAGTAGGATGCCTACTGAGAACAGCGGAGTACATTAAGAATGAGTCTTTTAGCAGGAGAGTTTCAAGAGGTCTTGGGACCTGTAGCCCTAATTCAAGATAAAGCCATGGGGCCTAAGGCACCCCTAGACCTTGAGCCATCACCATTTAGGGAAGTGCGTCCCCTCATTCCCAATGAGGCATGGCACACAGATGGGTTTAGTCAAGGTGCTATTGCTGCTTGGACTGCTCTTGCTGTCAAACCTAATACTGACACCATATGGTTTGAAACCAGGCGTGGACAAAGTAGCCAGTGGGCTGAACCCAGAGCAATGTGCATGGTGATCACCAAGGAGGCGATACCTATAGTAATCTGCACCAATAGCTGGGCAATTTATTGAGGTTTAATCTTGTGGTTAACTACCTGGAAGTTACAGAAGTGGCTAGTCACCAGCCCATGTGGGGCCAAGTCATGTGGCAAGACCTGTAAGAGGGAGGATGACCTTCTCTGAGCAGGTATGGGGATGAATGGTAACCTGCTGTTGCCTGCCCCCATGCCTCTAAAGGTAGAGAAATAAAAACCTGGCTTAATGTATAAAGCAACATTGGGGTAACATCACCATGGGGTGGTTGTCTGCCATAACTTGGAGTTGTTGCCCCTGTACTACTACTGTGGCCTCTGGGTCCAGGGTTCTGCCCTGTGGGCCTGTCTGTCCACTAGAAGAACTCCCTCAGCCAAGGGGATGGAATGTAAAGCCTGTGTATCCGGCCTGTGTGCCCAGAGCTAATGTGTCAAGCCTGTGTATCTGGAGTCTGTGCCCAGAGCTTCTGTGTCAAGCCTGTGTATCTGGCCTGTGTGCCTAGAGCTTATGTGTCAAGGCTGTGTATTGGGCCTGTGTGCCCAGAGCTTATGTGTCAGGCTTATGTATCAAGCCTATGTGTGTCAGGCCTGTGTGCCCAAAGCATATGTGCAAGGCTTATGTGTCAAGCCTGTGTGCACAAAACCTATGTATAAGGCCTATATGTCAGACCCATGTGTCTAAGGCCTATGTCTCTCTTGGCCTAGGGGGTGGAGTATAAGGAAAATGGATGTCCTGTGGTCAAGAATAGGCCAAGGCAGACATCCAGTATAGCATGACTCAGTGGGTTTGGAGTGCAGGCACACAACTCCGCACATTATGTAACCATGCCACATGAGCTTGTGCTTGGCTTAGAGTCACTGTTGTCTGTAAAAGGCATAACTACCCTGCTGATGCTGTACATACGTCTTGCACCCAGGCTCGTTCATGCCCAGAGAGAGAGTAAAGCCACGTTGAAACTGTCTATGATTCCTTGAGTGTTTTTCCAGCTACCTGCCACTCACCCACTAACTGCCCTTGGTGCTCAGTTAGAACCTGATAAGAAGCAACATAGGGATTATGAATAAAGAATATTAAAGTTTTCTTCTATGCTAGGGAGTTCTTGAATTTTTCACAGCTGTTTAATCTCCCACTGGCATCAATTATACATGTTGTAAATAATAAATATAAGCTTTGGACATCCATATTCCTTTTCCTGCCCCGTTGGATATCATTGTTACACGGCAGTAGGTTGGAGATGGAGCAGGATGGAAAGTCATCCATATGATATTCATATCTAAAACTAACATTGCATTTACTCTGTACCTGAAACAGTTCTAAATGATTTCTGTCAATTATGACATTTAATTTTCTCAACAACCCTGACTGATTATTGTTATTCCCAATTTACAGAAAAGAAACCTGAGGCACAGAAGACCTAATTAATTTACCTAACGTCACAGAGCTAGTCAAGGGCAGTACAGGATTTCATCCTAGACAAGTTTTTATCATTGTGCTACAAAGCAAGAGCTGTCCTTTGAAGTTGTTTATGTATTTTTCCCCACATAACTTTTATCTGAAACTTTGAACTATGATTTCAAGCTAAACCTATTTAGGTTGTGGCAAAAATACACATGCTGGTCTGAAACTGAGCTCAGTTGAACATTATAGGAACAACTGGCTGAAAGGAAGGCTGTACATTTGGGACAGGGTACGAGTCACTGATGGTTATCGGTATCCAAATTACTTGGGTTTCAAAATTTTTCTAAGTAGATTTAATTTGGTTTCTACATTTTTATGCTTTTCTGCTTAAACTATCTTTTACATTTTTAAAATTTACATTATCCCCCAAAAGCTTTAGTAAAACTTAACTTATAAAACTCTATTCATAATATTTAAAGCTAATTTAGTCTAATTTCATGATCCAAACAGTAAAAAATGGCTCATGCAAAGTACTTTTTGGATGTCTCACATTCTTTCAAAATGTATCTTTCATATAACTTTGCTTTTCTCTTCACAGCCAGGTTGTATATTACATCAAATTGTTGTTTTAATTACCAGGTTTTTACTAGTTGAAAATTGACTGTTATTCAAAAACCATAGTATATTACATGTAAGGTTGATATTTTGGGGAGACTAGGAAATGATAATAAAAACAAAGTAAATTTAGTATTCAGATTTGGAATAAGGTGCACATGCAAATATATTTACACATTTTGGAAATAATTTAGAATAATCTTATGGAGAATTACCCCAGACTATTTGAAATATGATTAAATGTGGCATAGGTCCACAGTTATCTGAACAGTTATTGTGCAGGATCATTAACAGTTGGTGACTTGATTTTAAACTGTTAATTTGAAAATGACCTTCAAGCTAGGTATGATTGATATGGGTGACATTAATCCATTAATGTTCACAGTGTGACATTTATCCAAGTTACTGTAATCAAAAGACAGCCAACTATTAGAAAGTAAAAGGGAGTGTTTTTGTAAGTACACGGAAATGTCTTTCTCTGTGTAGAAATTTCTTGATGAAGTATTTTGACTAGAACCAATTCAATAAATACAAGTTGTCTGATATTACAAAGATTGATTTTAAATAAACATGTTGACACCTCTATGCAAATAAACTAGAAAATCTAGAAGAAATGGATAAATTCCTTGACACATACGCTCTCCCAAGACTAAACCGGGAAAAAGTTGAATCTCTGAATAGACCAATAACAGGCTCTGAAATTGAGGCAATAATTAATAGCTTACCAACCAAAAAAAGTCCAGGACCAGATGGATTCACAGCCGAATTCTACCAGAGGTACAAGGAGGAGCTGGTACCATTCCTTCTGAAACTATTCCAATCAATAGAAAAAGAGGGAATCCTCCCTAACGCATTTTATGAGGCCAGCATCATCCTGATACCAAAGCCTGGCAGAGACACAACAAAAAAAGAGAATTTTAGACCAATATCCCTGATGAACATCGATGCAAAAATCCTCAATAAAATACTGGCAAACTGAATCCAGCAGCACATCAAAAAGCTTATCCATCATGATCAAGTGGGCTTCATCCCTGGGATGCAAGACTGGTTCAACATATGCAAATCAATAAACGTAATCTAGCATATAAACAGAACCAACGACAAAAACCACATGATTATCTCAATAGATGCAGAAAAGGCCTTTGACAAAATTCAACAACCCTTCAGGCTAAAAACTCTCAATAAATTAGGTGTTGATGGGATGTATCTCAAAACAATAAGAACTATCTATGACAAACCCACAGCCAATATCATACTGAATGGGCAAAAACTGGAAGCATTCCCTTTGAAAACTGGCATAAGACAGGAATGCCCTCTTTCACCACTCCTATTCAACATAGTGTTAGAAGTTCTGGCCGGGGCAATCAGGCAGGAGAAGGAAATAAAGGGTATTCAATTAGGAAAGGAGGAAGTCAAATTGTCCCTGTTTGCAGATGACATGATTGTACATCTAGAAAACCCCATTGTCTCAGCCCAAAATCTCCTTAAACTGATAAGCAACTTCGGCAAAGTCTCAGGATACAAGATCAATGTGCAAAAATCAAAAGCATTCTTATACACCAACAACAGACAAACAGAGAGCCAAATCAAGAGTGAACTCCCATTCACAATTGCTTCAGAGAGAATAAAATACCTAGGAATCCAACTTACAAGGGATGTGAAGGACCTCTTCAAGGAGAACTACAAACCACTGCTCAATGAAATAAAAGAGGATACAAATAAATGGAAGAACATTCCATGCTCATGGGTAGGAAGAATCAATATCGTGAAAATGGCCATACTGCCCAAGGTAATTTACAGATTCAATGCCATCCCCATCAAGCTACCAATGCCTTTCTTCACAGAATTGGAAAAAACTACTTTAAAGTTCATATGGAACCAAAAAAGAGCCCGCATTGCCAAGTCAATCCTAAGCCAAAAGAATAAAGCTGGAGGCATCACACTACCTGACTTCAAACTATACTACAAGGCTACAGTAACCAAAACAGCATGGTACTGGTACCAAAACAGAGATATAGACCAATGGAACAGAACAGAGCCCTCAGAAATAATGCCACATATCTATAACTATCTGATCTTTGACAAACCTGACAAAAACAAGAAATGGGGAAAGGATTCCCTATTTAATAAATGGTGTTGGGAAAACTGGCTAGCCATATGTAGAAAGCTGAAACTGGATCCCTTCCTTATACCTTATACAAAAATCAATTCAAGATGGATTAAAGACTTAAATGTTAGACCTAAAACCATAAAAACCCTAGAAGAAAGCCTAGGCAATACCATTCAGGACATAGGCATGGGCAAGGACTTCATGTCTAAAACACCAAAAACAATGGCAACAAAAGCCAAAATTGACAAATGGGATCTAATTAAACTAAAGAGCTTCTGCACAGCAAAAGAAACTACCATCAGAGTGAACAGGCAACCTACAGAACGGGAGAAAATTTTTGCAATCTACTCATCTGACAAAGGGCTAATATCCAGAATCTACAATGAACTCCAACAAATTTACAAGAAAAAAACAAACAACCCCATCGAAAAGTGGGTGAAGGATATGAACAGACACTTCTCAAAAGAAGACATTTATGCAGCCAAAAGACACATGAAAAAATGCTCATCACCACTGGCCATCAGAGAAATGCAAATCAAAACCACAATGATAATCCATCTCACACCAGTTGGAATGGCAATCATTAAAAAGTCAGGAAACAGCAGGTGCTGGAGAGGATGTGGAGAAATAGGAACACTTTTACACTGTTGGTGGGTCTGTAAACTAGTTCAACCATTGTTGAAGTCAGTGTGGCGATTCCTCAGGGATCTAGAACTAGAAATACCATTTGACACAGCCATCCCATTACTGGGTATATACCCAAAGGACTATAAATCATGCTGCTATAAAGACACATGCACACGTATGTTTATTGTGGCACTATTCACAATAGCAAAGACTTGGAACCAACCCAAATGTCCAACAATGATAGACTGGATTAAGAAAATGTGGCACATATACACCATGGAATACTATGCAGTCATAAAAAATGATGAGTTCATGTCCTTTGTAGGGACATGGATGAAGCTGGAAACCATCATTCTCAGCAAACTATCACAAGGACAAAAAACCAAACACCATATGTTCTCACTCATAGGTGGGAATTGAACAATGAGAACACATGGACACAGGAAGGGGAACATCACACACTGGAGCCTGTTGTGGGGTGGGGGGAGGGGGGAAGAATAGCATTAGGAGCTATACCTAATGCTAAATGACGAGTTACTGGGTGCAGCACCCCAACATGGCACATGCATACATATATAACAAACCTGCACATTGTGCACATGTACCCTAAAACTTAAAGTATAGTAAAAAAAAAAAATCATGAATAAATAAATAAACATGTTTGCTAGCTCCCCCAATTTTCACTCTCTTGTATTCCTAATGAAATATTCATGAAATTATTAAAAAGATATTTTCAAACTCTAATTCTACTAAAAATTAGCAATGATACTTGACAATCTTTCAGTCACTAGGAACAATTTAGTGATTTTTACAATGCAAGCATAGGTAGCACTCTATAATTGAACATCATTATAGAGAAATGTTTAAACATATGGTTATAAAATAAAATTTAAATTATTTGTAAAGGAAAGTAAATTAACATATTTTGGTTATGAAAACAATAAGTGCAAAATTCCTAAATATGTGTTCTAGAGAGTGAGTAAAAGCAAGAGAAATTTCATCCTATACAAAAGGGCATAGTAGTTCTGAAATTTATTAAGAATATTTTTAGTAAAATCTAATAAGATAACTTTATACACAATCTTTTTAGAATTAAATACAAGTTGTATACTTTCTCAATAAAGCAAATAAAAATTTAGATTATGCACTTGAGCCAGAAAATAGGGAATCTATAATGATTCATTAGAGAAAACATAAAACAATAGATCTAAGGTAAAATTAAACTTATTGCTTATGGTAATTGAAAATGAAGGAAGCTTTCCAATTAAAAAAACTTTTTAAAATAATTAAAGATTATCAAATTTTATGCTATTTACAACATGCACAAATAAAATACAAGTGACACAGAAATGTAAAAATAAAAATGTACCAACAAATATCAAAATATGTCAAGAAAATGTAACAAAATAAAAGGGAAGTGGTATTAAAGTACTGTCAGAGAATAATATAAAGAAACAACAGTATTGATTATTGGAAAATTACACACATACACATATATGTCTTTGTGTGCATGTTGAATTAATAAAGCTTGTTTTCAAAATTGATTTAAGAAATTAAAGTCAAAACTAATACAATACGAAGTAAAAAATTATAATATATATTTTCTGATCAAAGGACAATAACACCAGGAATTCACAAGTTTGGATATGAAAACTAAACCCTTAAAGTTGTATAGAAATTAAAAAGCAAAGTCAAGAAAAGTAATTAGTATTGTATTAAGTAAAAAGTAAAAATTATTTAGAAATTAATGACAAAAGAACAATAAATATCAGTTAATTGGTTGCATTTTCTAAAAACAAGAAAAAAATCACAAGAAGAACACACACAAACACACATTCATGTTTACTTAATTTACATATGTGCATATTTACTTATTGGCTAGGCCTATGACAAAAGGTAAACTCATGGAATGTAATTGGCTTACGTGAGTCAAAAACAAAAGAAAACCTCTAAAACCCTCAAAGGAAATAGACAAAAATAATGAACTCACAATTCATTACAATTTTTAAGTTTTAGATAATATTTATGAAATATTCTTCATACTCTGTTGTGTTTGAAGAAATGTGAAGTTAAAGTAAGAATATCACATAATTTTCTGCATATTTAAATGTTATAAAAATAAATTTATTTTTAAGACAGGTCTTACTCTGTTGCTTAGGCTGGACTGCAGTGATGAAATCTTGGCTCATTGCAGCAGCTTGAACACCTGGACTCAAGGGATCCTCCCACCTCAGCCCCGCTCCCCTACTGATTCCAGATTAGCTGGGTTTACAGGTGCATGCCCCTGTGCCAGACTAATGTAATTTTTTTTCCTTCATAGAGATGGGGTCTCACTGTGTTTCTCAGGCTTGTCTCAAAATTCTGGCCTCAAGCAATCCTCCCACCTTGGCCTCCCAAAGTGCTGAGATTGCAGGCATGAGTCACCATGCTTGCCCTAAAAACAACGTATTCTATATATGCATTATAATGCTAAGAGTGGAACTTCACATTCAGGAAAATAGTTTGGCTATATTTATTAAGCTTTAAAATATGTACATGAGGATATATATTATATATCATAAATGCAATATTATGATAGAGTGATCAATTCTCAAAAGGAGAAACAGAGGTAAAGACTATGTAAATATGTTTCTTTCATATGAGTTATAATTATGAAATATTAAAACTATGCTTAAAGATAAGGCAAATGAATAAATACATCATGCCACATCTGAATGATAGAATCTTATGCAGTCATCAAAATGGTAATTTTGGAGAGTAAGTGGGGCTAATGTAGTTAGAAACTTAGTATGTACAATATAAATGCCATTTGCCCACATTTTTAACAAATATATGAGCATAGAAATAAACAGTAGAAAAAGACATAACAGAATATTGGTGGTCATTTTAATTTAATGTGTGATTTTATGTCCTATGTATCTTTTATAACTCTATAAATATTATATATTTTTTCATAATTTCATGTACATAATTTTATGTTCGATAAACATAAAACATAGGGTGAATGTCAGATTTCAATGTAATCTATTGTGAATGTAATGTCAAGTTGTTCCTATATCTCTGTCCATCAGTTTGATAAAGAATATTTTGTGCATAAATATGAATATTTCTCTCCACAGGGTACTTTATGTTGCCTTTGGAAATATATGCTCTTTCTTGATACTGTTTCCTGCTTGTTTTTACATAATCTGCTTTGTCAGAGTGCTACTACTTCTAAATGCTGAGAAAAACAGTAAAACAATATCTTAATTTTCCTAATATATAGGAATAGGGAGTCAAAATAAACAGCTGTGGCTTGTCTTACACCTAAAATTTACAAATTAATTTGACATGTGGAAACTAAAAGCTAAAAAACTTGCCATCCAATTTTTAAAAGTCTACTAATAGAATAATTTTCCCCAAACTATTTATATTATAAAATGAAAAATCAAACAAATTAAAGGGAATATATAACTCTTTCCTGAATGTGAGTAGCATATTAGTGCATAGTTTAATTACATTCAATATACAGTTTCTATCATTTCCCCAGCGTACAGTAGGTAAAGGATATTTTTTACTCTGCTGCTTTGAAAAACTACTGTTGAAAGATTTATTCTGCACATAACAAAGCAAAAGGACAAGAGTACTTGAAGGACTTCCTAATTCTCTCTGTTGAGGTATGGCTGGGCAAGGTGATGTCACATGCCCATAAACAATCATAATCAACAATGTTTACAAAATAAGAAAAGAAAGGCTGCCACAATTTTTATTATAACTGATATGCCTTACCTTATTCTTTTTGAGAAACTAATGGGCTTATTTACTCCATGGAACAACATAATCGAAATTTTCAGAGAAGAATAAATCTCATGACATGAACTGTACTCTTTAGCATATGGTTCAAAAGACTGAAGGTGAGGATTTTGCTTTTTTCATTTTAAGTTATTAGGCCAAAAGTGAGAGGAGATACACAGGGGCAGGGTGGGGATGGTGATCATTTTTAAAATAAGAGTTTTAATGTCATTGTTTCGTGCTAGTTTTAGGCTTTGCTCTATTTTAGAAACTAGAAATCAGGGTTAATGAGAGGGTTATACTGTGTGACAAATGGAGGGATTGCAGGTGTTAAAGTTTATTGCAGAATTATTGCAATGTCCTATATAAAAAAGAGCTCTCAGTTTTACTTAAAAGATCAAGCTCATAATCACCCATGTTTGACATCTGATTGTTCCTGGTCTCCTGCCATGTGAAATTTGGTGAGATAACAGACTGCCATTCTGAGATTTTAGGAGCTTTAATCTTCTTATCTACAAATACAAAGGTTATATGCTTCACAGTTATTACCATATATAAAATAGGGACAAGATGCAAATTAATTTTCTTTCTTCTATCTCTCCTTCATTCCTCCTTTCTTCTATTCCTGTACATCATTTTGGTGGCCAGTCAAGTGACTACTAGACCTGAGATATATAGATAATAAAGTAAAGCCCACCTGGAAGAGATTTATAATAGAATGAAAAGTCCCTACTATGTATTTAAGCTGTACTAAAATGCGTACATATATGTGGATGGCAACCCTGAGGAATCATCCCCTTATGCATTAGTGGCATTCTCCAACCTTTGGAACTGAGTCAAGCATGGTTTTCAGAGGATCTAAGAACTCCTAACAGTGTTTTAGATATGGCTGACTGGTTCACAGGCTTACAAAATAATTTGTAAACAATTAGAACTTTATGAAACTTGCACTTTGAAACATTCTTTTAGAAAAATATAGTCTCACACAAAGATAGGGAGTTTAGATTTCTGAAAATAAAGGGGGAAAATAAACTGGTTTCTGCTCATTGTTGTTGTCACCAGACCTTTGGAAGTTTGAATGTTAATTCAGAAGATGAAACAAAGTTTCCAGGTCAGGATTATTGAACCTGGTATCCAACAACAAGAATTTGTAATTATTAGAAAGCCTTTGAGAGAAGTACTAGAGATTAAATAGAAAAAAAAAACAGTGGTAGAAAACTTTTGTTAAGTATCTGATGGCCAAGTGCTTTATATCTGCATGCTTAGATTTGGACTCCAAGGCTCAGATGAGTGTGTGTGTGTGTGTGTGTGTGTGTGTGTGTACACAGTCATGAATCACTTAATGGGGATACTTCTGAGAAATGCATTGTTCGGCAATTTTGTCACTGTGCAAATATCATAGGGTGTACTTACACAAACCTACATGGGATAGCCTGCTACACACCTAGGCTATATGGATTGCACCTATGCTACAAACCTGTACAGCATGTTACTACACTTAATACTGTAGGCCATTGTGTATCTAAACATACAAAAGGTACACTAAAAATACAGTAGAATATATAAAAAATGATATACCTGTATAGGCACTTACCATGAGTAGAACTTCCAAGACTGAAAGTTGCTCTGGGTGACACAGTGAGTGAGCGGTGAGTGAATGTGAAGGCCTAGGACATTACTGTCCACTATTATAAACTGTACAATTAGGCTGCACTAAATTTATAAAAAATATTTTTCTTGCTGGGCGCAGTGGCTCACGCCTGTAATCCCAGCACTTTGGGATGCCAAGGTGGGTGGATTTCCTGAGGTCAGGAGTTCAAGACCAGCCTGGCCAACATGATGAAACCCCCTCTTTACTAAAAATACAAAAATTTGCTAGATGTGGTGGCGGGCACCTGTAATCCAAGCTACTCGGGAGGCTGAGGCAGGAGAATCACTTGATCCCGGGAGGCAGAGGTTGCAGTGAGCTGCGATCACGCCATTGCACTCCAGCTTGGCCAACAGAGTGAGGCTCCATCTCAAAAACAAAAACAAAAAAATTATTTTTCTTTCTTCAATAATAAATTAACCGTAGCTTACTATAACTTACTATGTAATTATTTTACTTTGTAACCTTTTAATTTTTTTAACTTTTTGACTTTTATTTGTAAAAACATTTAGCTTAAAATACACATTGCACAGGGGTACAACAGTATTTGTTCTTTATTTCTTATTCCATAATTTTTTTTCTATTTAAGAAATTTTATTTATTATTTTTACTTATTACACTTCTTTGTTAAACTCAAAGACACAAACATACACATTAGCCTAGGCCTACGCAGGTTTGGGATCATGAATATTACTGTATTCCATCTCCACATCTTGTCCCAAAGGAACAAAGGACAATAACAGGCATGGAGTTGTAATCTCCTCTGGTAGCAGTTCTTTCTTCTGGCATACCTCATGAAGGTCCTGCCTGAGTCTCCTCTTGAGGAGTGTCATTGTTTTCAGAAATGTGTCAACAGGGATTTGTTTGGCTTGTACTTTTGTTATTATTTTTTCCACTATAGATTTCTTGTAAGCAAATAATACAGCATTAACATTTTACTCTATTAATAAACCTTTCAGTGTTGGGGGTCCATGTTTTCAAACTGTTTAAAGAGCGCGTTGATGTCTGCAACAGCTTCTGCTAAGCCATTCACTGTGAATTTTCTTAGGGGTTCTTTTCCTTCTCTTGCGGTTCCTTTTCTCTCATCTCTTCTTCAGCTGTGTATTCCTGTTCCAGTTCCAACTACCCACTTGTCAATTCCTAAGGAACAACCTCTAGGAGGTCCTCAGTGTCATTCTCATCCACACCCCGGTTAAAGTTGCTTGCCTCTCAACCACAGTTGTGTTGATTTTTGCAACCTCCTAATCTTTGACAAACCTTTGAATTCACAGGGGAGCCTCTTAAGTATCCTTTTACGGATGCCACTCATTCACTCCTTGGTGACATCACCCCAAGTCCAAACAAGGTTCTTGATGCAATCATAGATGTTGTAATCCTTTTAAAATTGTGTCAGTTTATTTTCATCATCTCCCTCAGCTGCAGTAATAAACTGGGCAAAGTTTCTCCTCAGGTTGTAGCTCATGAATGCTGCTATAACTCCTTTACTATTGTTTGGATTAAAGAGGTGGTGTTAGGGACTGGGCTGGGTGTGGTGGCTCATGCCTGTAATCCCAGCCAAGAGGTGTGGATCACCTGATGTCAGGAGTTTGAGACCAGGCTGGGCAACATGGTGAAACCCCATCTCTACTAAAAATACAAAAAAATTAGCCTGGCTTGATGGCGGGCCCCTGTGATCCCAGCTACGTGGGAGGCAGAGGCTGAAGAGTCGCTTGAACCAGGGAAGTGAAGGTTGCAGTGAGGCAAGATCGTGCCATTGCACTCCAGCGTGGGTGAGAAGAGCAAAACTCTGTCTCAAAACAAAGCAAAAGAAACAAACAAAAAAACCCCACCACCAACAACAAAAAACAAAGAGGTGGTGTTAGGAAGGAGAGACAACACATCGATTTTGAGGTGAAGATCATCAGTAAAAGAAGAATGTGCAGTAATATTACCAATAATAAACAAACTCTTCAAAGGAAAATTATTCCCTTAATAGCCCTTCTCCATTTCACTGACACAACAATTCAGCAATATCAGTAGAATGTTTAATAATATTGGAAGAGCGGTTGGGTCATTCATGACTCCTTATTGCTCCTGTCATAAACAGGACAACTGTGCTTACTAATACTTGAAGGCTCTGGGTTCTCACTGTGCCAGGTCATAAAGGGTTTCAATTCACAGCCTGCAATATGGCCCCAAAGCAAGACCGTTACCCTGTCCTTAATAGTCTTGAAACTTGGCTTTGACTTAGTCTTCTGATGCATGAAAGTACATTAAGAACCTGTTCGCAGAATAGGGAGTTTCATCCATATCGAAGATTCACTCTGGCAAGTAATTTTTTTCCACAATCAGCTTATCTGGAGTTTCCAAAATTCATCTGCTGCCCTCTCACATCAGCTCTCGCAGACTCACCACTCATTTTTACTTTGTATAATGGATAAGATTCTTGAATCATTTAACCACCCAGAGCTAGTAGGAAATTTATCACTGTAGTTGGGTCCAGTTTTTCCTTTCAACATTGCAAACAAACATTTTTCTTTGGCTCTGATTATCATGGTACTAAGAGAGATATGCTTCTTTGTCTGGCCTTCAATCCAGATTATTAGAAGTTTTCATTGGAAGTTTATCCATATCTGATAGGCCCTGCTTGAATTTTTGTTAGTCACATTCTCTTCAATGAAGCATGTCCTTTGACAGCTTCAGTCACTTTTTGTTCCTCAAGATGGTAGCTATGGTGGAATGACGCATGTTTGGACGCTGATTTTCTACCTTTGTAATTTTTAATCACTTCCAATTTTGTTTTCAGGTTCAGCACTTAATGCAACCTCTTACTGGCAACATTAGCAATGGATTTTGTATACTTATGGGCCATGATGAACAAAATAACACAAGATTATCAAGCACAGGAGAAAATGGTGCACTCAGGAGACAAGTTAGACATGAGATGCATGAGTCTGGTGCCTGTGTAATACAGTATAATATTTTACAGTTAATATTTTTTAAATCAGTAGAAGGAATACATTGTAATGAGAAAAAGTATAGCATAATATACAAACCAGTAACATAGTCAGTTACTATCATTATCAAGTATTATATACTGTATATGATTGTACATGCTATACTTTTATATGATTGTCAGCACAGTATGATTGTTTACACCAGCATCACTACAAACATGCGAGTAATGTTTTGAGCTATGATGTTACAATGGCTATAATGTCACTAGGCAATAGGAATTGTTAGCTTCATTATAATCTCATGGGACTACCATCACATATTGGATCCATCTTTGACTGAAATGTCATTACATGGTACATGACTATATATATTTACAAAGCTACTCATTCAAGAGGTAGCAAAAAAAATATGAGAATATGCTGTTATTCCTTCCCTTCATCAATCCTTTTCTTACCAGTGGTCTTATATTTTTCTAATATCAATTTGTTTATAAGTCAGGAAAGAGAGAGAGGGTAAAAAAGGGAAAATAAGAAATAACAGAGGTAAATTCTCTGTGATCTTGTAATCAGAATGACAATGATGTTTAAGTCTAGGGGTAAAGAGCAGTGTACAAGAAATCCCTTCATCCCCTCAACACGGCCATATTGCCAAACTGAAGCTGTTCAATAATTTTGAAGTGAAAACTTTTATCTGTTGCTAGGGGAAACGACAAAAAAGGAAAATGATGAAAAATGTGTTGATGTGTTTTTTTTGTTTTGATTTGTTTTTGGTACTCTCTCTTTATGAGTAAGGCTATTCTAGGAAAGGAGATATATTTCATGTATATCTTAAATTCAGTTTAATACAGAAGTTTAAATATTTGAAAATCAGTGACCTAGGGCAGAAAAATAATTCTCAATTTTCTACGACCATTGTCAACCAAATTTTTCATTGCAAAGAGCAGATATAAATTTTTCTGATATATATATTTCTGATATATATATTTTTAAAAATATCAGAAAAATGTATATCTTTATACAATTTATATGTGTATTTTATAATAGTTATAAAATATATAGTTTTACATTGTTTTATATAAAACTATTATATAAAAGTAATATAAAATATTATTTTATAATATTTATAAAAATATATAAATATATATAGTTTCATTAAAAATAAAATGCACAATATGAATTTTCAAATAACTATGACTATCTCTAAAGTAAGCAATTCTCTGGCTTTTCCAGAAAATTTATTCTTCTGTAAGTTTTCCAGAGGCTAGTGTACTATAAATACTACTCTGAGAATTTTGGGTTAGTACTCAAAAAATTATATATGTAAATATATTTGAATATGATATATATTTAATTATCTGATGAAAAAATTCATTCCCAATTAATATCAATGTTTCCCAATTAATATCAATTTAGTTATTAATTACTTAGTAAAATACTTGAATATGGCTGGGCACGGTGGCTCATGCCTGTAATCCCAGCACTTTGGGGGGCCAAGGAGGGTGGATCAGAAGGTCAGGAGATCGAGACCATCCTGTCTAACAAGGTGAAACTCCATCTCTACTAAAAATACAAAAAATTAGCTGGGTGTGGTGGCGGGCGCCTGTAGTCCCAGCTACTCGGGAGGCTGAGGCAGGAAAATGGCATGAACCCGGGAGGTGGAGCTTGCAGTGAGCCGAGATCGCACCACTGCACTCCAGCCTGAGTGACAGAGCGAGACTCCATCTCAAAAAAAATAAATAAATAAAAATAATAAATAAATAAATACAATTTAAAAAACTTAAATATTTTGACAAACTTTCAAATTAAATTATTTAATTATATTACTTGGAAAATTTTAATTTTCTCTGGTAGAGAGTTGGGAATCAAGAGAAGATTAGTGTTTACAGAATTTCTTTTATGTAAAATCCAAGTTTGGAGCACATATTCAATGGAATGGTTTTATGTATCCGTAGAATATTTAATAATATAAGGTTCTGTGGGAGAAGTGTCATCTCTTCTACTAGATGGAAACTCTAGTGTAATATGCATGGAGAGAACAATATTTTTCAAAGTAAAGATAGCTACAATAATGGAGGATTAAATAGATACATGAAAGAAAGATAAATTGAAAGATAAATATAAAGATTTATACATATATATGGGTCATAACTATTCATAAAGTACTACATATCTTATAATGCTAAATTACCGTTGCAAAGATTCTTAGGTCTAGTCAGTGAAACAGAACAAGTCAGGCAAAGCAGATTAATTACTTACAGATAGATAGGCAGCAAGAATAAGCAGAATCAGATGGAACGTGACAAGCCAGCCTCCAAGGCTCAGGAAAGTTGCCCTGGGTGGATGGAGTTTCATCACTGTGCCGCGTGTCACACCTCACCTGAGGAACCCTGAAGGCATTCTTCCCTGGGTTTTATAATTTGGTTGTCACTTATGCTGTTGAGTTCAAGCATTGCAGAACTTCTTCTTCTAGGATAAAACAGGATATAGCCTGGACTGTTCTGGATGGTTCTTCCTTACCTCAGGACATTGCATTCTTGGTACCTTGTACAGTTATTCTGAGAACTACAAATGGGAAAAGGGAGGGCTGGATCAGCCAAGACTACCTGGGACCTGTCCTTCTGCAGTCCATCACCCAATCCAACTACCTCCCCCTTAGCAGAACTATACTATTTCATATGCCCACTGAGGTTTGTCTCCCCAGATTTCGAGGCAGAGGTTTGTCTCCTCACAGCAATGTCATACCTTGCCTGACATATCTCAGTGTACCATCCTTGATCCATAGCTAAATTAATTTCATGAGACCCAGGAGGACTACTGCCATAAGCAGGATGACCAGGCTTGCCTGGAGCAGTGACCTAGCTTAGGATCCCAGTGATCTAGGTATAAAATTGCTAAAGAGCTCAAAGAAGGATCCTTTAGGTCCGCTGGGTGGAACAAATGGGCCTGCTTCTGGATCTCTTCCACTTGTTTCTCTGTAATACTTGAGATGTTTATCTAGGTACATCAGGTGTTGTTGGCAATAACACAAATGCCAGCCCATTCTGCTAGATAATTGAGGGCCCTTGGTTACCAATGACCATCTTGGCTAGTGAGTTCAGTAAATCTTGTTGGTACTGAATAGCTAGATGTAGCATAAGCTATCATCATCATGGTCAAAGTACAATTTGCATCCCATTTTTTTCCAGGGCATGCACACCTATGCCAGGTATGAGGACACTGACAGCAGAATAGAATCAGCTGTCAGTTTGTCTTGCTGACAAGGTGTTTTGGGCAACCCTCTGGTGTATTATAAATGTGGAATCCTTTCAGTTTAGAGTGCTGTTTTTCACAAATAACTGAGCACTCACAATTCCCAAAGAGCATGCCCCATCTGAGAGTGAGAGGTACTCCATAGCTCTGTATGCCCTACAATAGAACGACATATGATCTGGAGGAATACATGTCATTCCAGTCAGAGAGAAGTCGCTGTAAGACTTACTAGTTGAATTGTACAAAGCCTGTGTCTGTTTTAGCCATGAGTTAGATGGCAGGGTAAATTTGTAGGTGTATGGACCTTCTCATTTCATCAACGATGTTTAAAGTTTGTCTCGTGATTTTATGTCAAGGTTCTTCATGCATGGGTTATTAGATACTCTGTTGAGCTGAACCTGCACTGAGCATGTTACTCTAGTCAGAACTGTTGATGGCCTTCCGGACTCCTGTTTGATTAGCAATAGGCCATGAACTATTTGCACCTGAGAGTAATGCTCTGCATACATGGGTAGCAGATCGAGCAATTCTTCACATTGTCACCTGCTGCTACTGACCTGCTGATCTTCACCAGTATGTTGTCAATCCAGGTACAAATGAGTATTCTGAAGGCATAAGGGTGGAGAAGATTAGTTTCCCAAACCCTGCCAAATTCCCATATTTACTGTGGTCAGGGGTGTTCCTCCTTATTAATTGGGGTGCCAACAGTCCATGTGTTACAACCCTGGCTGTCTGTCCCAGTCCTGAGGCTACTACCTCTATAGGTACCCATTGCCCTTGTTGCTTGACTCAGGCCTTTTAGCCTTGATGTCCAGTCCAGGAAGGGAGGTCACATTCTACAAAAACCTGCCACTTCTGATAACATTGCCCATCCAACTAGAAGGATCAGATGTCCCTGGTGCTACTGGAGGGACTCTAGCATCTTTATACTCCTTAGTCCCACTCCCAACCTCTGAGGGATTTCACAGAAAGGAGGAACAGTCATCACCATTGCATGTAGTTTGGTCCATTGGGTGGAATGACTGTACTCAGTCTCAGTCCAAAGACAGCCATCCACTGGCTAGATGGTGACTGTTGTCCAGTGGAGTTCTTCTTTTAGTTTTGTGGAGCCACAAGTAACCAGGTCTAAGTGTCAGTAGGCATGTCTCTGAATCATGAATCCCAGACAGTCACAGCAGGGGCCAAAGTATCCTCCAAGAGTC
The DNA here is from genome assembly GCF_029281585.2 of Gorilla gorilla gorilla. NCBI lineage: Eukaryota > Metazoa > Chordata > Mammalia > Primates > Hominidae > Gorilla > Gorilla gorilla. The sequence goes on from NC_073228.2 coordinate 108,005,914, forward strand.
ACTCGGTCACTTCTGATAAAGTAGCCATTTGTTCATGGAATGTGTTAGTCCCTTGGGGTCCCAGCTAGGGACCATTTCTGTTTGATAATTGAGCTCTGGTGAGCGTACCCAGTTTTACTGGTAGGATTCGTAAGCACCCAAATAAGACTGAACAGTTTAGCTTTCAACATCACACATGGCACTTTGGGTGTAAGGTGGTCAGTCTCTGCCAGCGCCCACTAGCAAGCAAGTTGTCATTCAAAAGGGGGATATCTAGCAGCTGCCTCAGGAAACTTATTCGTCCAAAATCTGAGAATCCAGTACAACCCAGTGGAAATTTCCTGTTCCTGGAGACTCCATTCAGCAAGCAGGGAGGTTATGGACACTTGGAAATTCCATCAGCCTACCAGGCTCTAAAATATTCCAAAGGCAGTGCCTGGGACACTCCTTGTTGAACAGCTTCCAAGGCCTGAAACTGCGAAGGGCCTCATTCAAAGTTGGAATCTTGTGGGTCATTTTGACTAAGGAGGGCAAAAGCACACCCTGGTGGGGTATTTGCTGTCTCCAGTACCCAAAGAGGCCTACCAATTGTTGGACCTTCTTTTTATTAGTGGATGCCTTTCAGGCCAACAGTTTTTGCTTGACTGTATCCCAAGGGACCCATAGGAATTATTCCTATAGTGCTAGACCCTGGGCTTTAATTTGAATTGATAACCCAACCAGCGCTAGTCAGGGTGTCAATAACTAAGCCCAGTACATCCTCCACTTATTTTTCAGTGGGCCCTACCATCAAGATGTCATCAATATAATAAATCACTAAAATTTTTGTGTGGATTTGGGCTTGTACCCACTGGTGGCATATTTCAGGGGAATTGAAGTATCCCTGAGGAAACACAGTGAAAGTATACTGTAGGCCATTCCATGTGAAAACAAATTGGTCTTGATCTTCATTCCCCAACGGGATTGAGAATAAGGCACTAGCCAAGTCACTTAGAACATACCAATCTCCTCCACAGGTTGCAAATGTCTCAGTGAAGGTGATAATATCTGGCACCTCAGGGGTCAAAGGTGGAACCTTAGCATTCACAATGTGGTAATCCATTGTCAGACTCAATGGGCAGAGACCTTTTTGACCAACCAAACTAGGCTGTTACATGGTGACAGGGTGGTTTGTAACATTTCTATATGTAGTAAGTTCTGAATTAGCAAAATAATTCATTTTCTCAATTTAGTATGCAGTATTGCTTTTGTTGAATAACCCACTGGGGCTTGGGTAGTTTAATTGGCAGGCAGAAGTTGATAAGCCCCACTCTTACGACTCTCACTTTTTTTTTTTTTTTTGCTGTGAGAGGGCATACCCTCTAAGGCAGTGGTAATATTCTGTGCCACAAACAGCCAAAATGTCAATGCCTATAATTCTCTTAGCAGTGGGAACCACAGTCCCTGTTTAGTGCATGTATTTGGCTTGTAGGGATTCACTGTTCATTACAGCAAGCCATTAAACATCAGATACAACAAAGCCATCTGTCTCATTGGATCTCTTCTTACCAGAAAATTAGATGGTATAAGTAATATACTTACAAAAAAAAAAAACTACAGTTACTAGGGAATATTAAGTTCATAAGATGGAAACACACAAATCCAAGACATTTATTAATTCATTCCACATACACGTATCACAGGCTACCGCCATGCGCTGGGAGTTCAGTTATAAACAAAATAAACAAATACCCCTACCCTCAAGGGGCATCTGGAGGAGGGAGACTACAAACAAGATAAATTCATAAAATATATTGTTTTAAAAATAGTTTTTAAGAGAAGTTTAAGTCTATGGCAAATTGAACAGATGGTATGAAGAGTTCTCATATATCCCTGTCCCCACATATGCATAGCCTCCTTCCAGTTTGTTGTTGTTGTTGATTCTAGAAGAGTTCTTTATAGTCGAAATTAAATAGTTATCTTACTTCAAAAGAATAGATCCTAAAATATTGTGCATATGTGCCAATATATTTCTAAAACCACATTCACAAAATACTTACATACCAGTCAGAATTCTATTGCCTTCTGTTTCCCAAAATGAGTCGATGTCAATAACAGTCTTTTTATGTTACCAATTTATTAAAATATTCACAGACTCAGAATACACATTAAGTACAAATGTCTAACTCACTGTGTTAGTTTTTAGTTACTACGTTTAGAAGGTATTTTTTTTTTTTTGTCATGCTAGGTTGCCTCTGTGCATCAATCTAAATTGATGATTTTGTTTTCCTTGGAAAACTTTCTTCCTTTATCCGTGAAACACTACTGTTGTGTGCTTTTTCTCAGTTTAGTCTTACAAATTCTTTTAATTATTTTTCCCCATTTCCTTTCCTACAAACAGTTAAATATAGGTCTGTATTTCTTTCTTTCCCAGGCAACTTGTTCTGATGAATATTTTCCTTCCTTTGCCTGTTTTTTTAAATCTATCCATCATCCATACATCCATCTATCCACTATTATTAACATCCATCTATCCATTAGCAAAGATTCATTCAGAAGCTATGTGCCAGGCACTAAGTTAGGTATCAAGGATATTGACAGAAGACAGATGTAGTTCCTTCCTAATTCTAGATAAGTGAAACACATGAACAAAAATGAAGTCTATAAAGTATTTATGATAGCCTGTGGCAGAAAATAGTGTATGGAGGGTGGAGGACACTAAGAAGGAAATGATTCTCCCAGAAAGGTAAAGCATAAGATACATAAAGAAAATGTTATGATTCTTAACACAGGGCTTAACGTAGTACACATTTGTTGAATGAATACATAAGTAAATTTACCAAGTTTGAGGTTCAAAACTGACATTTTCTTATTTAAAATTGGGAAGGAATAATGTTAAGGTAAAAAACATTAGGGTAAGATTGACATCACCAAAAGTATGTACTTACTAAATGAAAAAACGTTTTGCTCTAGTTAAAATTCTTGGCATATATTTTATAGAGTGACCTAAATTTTTGTAAAATCTGAAATGTGTTAACTATATAGGAAATAAAAATAATATGCATTTCACAGGGAAACTTTATTCAAGGGAAAATTAGAAATTATTTATTACTTAATGGCATCTCTTATAAGGAACTCAGAATAACATAAACTGACAAAAAATTGCGTGGGAAAATGTTATTGGACTAAAAGTAAACCCCTAGTTTTTTTTTTACTTTTTTTGAACTAGCCTCACATAAACCAACCTTGAATTTTAAATAGGGTATTAAGCATTTAAGCTTGCCCAAGATCTACTATCCTGTACACAAATGCACAACTATTTTTGTCACTCTTCTATAGAGCTAGCATTCTGGACAAATTTAACCGGAATGTTTTTGAAAAAAAAATGGATAAATGTCATTCAAAGTGCAAGAAAAAGCTGAAGAAAATTTTACTAATTCAAAAAAGAGTATAAACTTGTTACTTTTAACACAAAATTTTAAAATATTTTTAGTGATTAAGAAAATCGTTGATCAATATAAATAGGGGCAAATATGAAGTAGAGTTTTAAAATATCACTCTTTATACTCAATTTCCTTCTTTCAAATGCTTATTTATTATTCTTGATCTGTTATAATAGTCTCTTGACCAGCAGCTACTTAAGCCCAGTGTTTGATTTTCCCCATTAACCCTAAAATATTTATTGATTATCTATCTAACAATGGTTTTCCAGGGCATAAATGCTATAAACACAAGTTTAGCAACCAAAACTCTTTCTGATATGCTAGCAATTAACATTTTAACATTGCCATAATACAAAGTGTATCAGTTAGGGCTAGGTTTTATCAAAGAAGAAAAGAGGCCCAAAATAACAGTGGCTGAAAGAAGACAAATGCATCTGTCTTTCACGTACAATTCTTAAGGCAAGTAATTAGGTGCTGGCCTAGCAGCTTTGCTACATAAAGCCCATGGAGACCTGACCCCTTTCCACTTCTATGCTTTGCCATCACTATACATGGACTCCAGTTGTCAAAGGCCAAAATGAAGCTCAAGTGTTGACAGTTATGTTCCAAGTAAACTTTATGGCGGAAGAAGAAAAGAAGAAGAAAACATGTTGCCACACAACATTTCTGCTTCTGTCTCTTTAACTAGGTCTCAGGTATAAGCACACACCTAATTTAAATGGAATTTAAGAATTCAGTCTCCATCCAAGTGTACATGGGCCAAGCTAAATGCAATGACTGTTACAGAAAGAGAATGATACTGTGGTGAGATACACAAAACTCCTCCATGCTATATCATATCTACAATGTTCTCTTGATTCCATGTCTACATATCTTAATTCCTTTAGGTATAGACAGTTTTCCTGGAGGGCAGCAAAGATAATGCCAAGTATGACAGCACCAAGTTACCAATCTTGCTGTAATCCAAAGATATTCTTAAAAATTAACTTTCTCCCGGTCCAGAGTTCCTTCCAACTATCGAAATTGCCTGGTAGAATAGATAAGACCAAGTGATTTTGAAAACATTTGGTTAAATTGCACTGTTTTCAAGCAAGAAATAGAAGATATTTGCAGTACCTAGAATGTTCTCGAGAGTTCAGTATTTGTCCATGCTTTTATCCACTCTGCAAAGATTCCCCACGTGATTTCACTGATGTTCTCCATTTAAGTCTCTCAGAAACTCCACCTGAGAACTCTCACTCAGGTGGAGTTAGCTGAAATGAATATTGCTCTAGTCTCTTCCTAATTAGTAGTTTCTTCATTTTCATGTGGCTTTTATTAACATGAAATGAAGCTCTTGAATTCCAACTGAGATCTTACCTCACTTTGGATTACAAGAATAAAAACAGTTGGCAACCTATTTCTCCTTACTGTGTTCAGATCTCCTAATATCCTTCTGAATGCTGTAGAATGCTCTGATTTGGCACACTGCGTTCCTACCAACATAACAAATAGCATATAAACCCATTATATTGTTATTCCTTAATAAACTTTGTAAAAAATGTATCTTAGGTACTCGTTGCTTATTAATGTACTACAATAATGTAATCTATCATTACTTATTTCCCTTCTGGTCATTTTTACCGAATAGAGTACAGTCATTTTGTTCTTGCTCAATCTAAATATGTTCTGTATTTTCTCATTTTCATTGCACTAGTGAGGTAGTAAAGCTGGTAGTTAAGTAAGGCAACGTAGCAAGAGTTCCTACATTCCCTCATACTCTGAGGACTTTACATAAGTTACCAAAACCTTTTTGTGTTGTGGTTTCCTCATCCGTAAAATAGAGAGTTTAGTAGTAGCTGTATCATAGTGTCGTTATGAAGCTTAAATAAGTTGTTAAAACAGAAATACTTGATAAATCTTAGCTATTATGCACTTTACCTAGAATTAGCATGCCCTAATTGACTGACCATATATATCTCCATTTAGTTTTAATTTCTCTCCTCCCTAGTCTCACATAATGTTTTGACAAAGCTTTGTTAAGGGACTTAGAGTGTACTTTTTATTGGGGTGGCTGTGTATGTATCTGTTGTCTTGATGAACTTGTGAGCTCTTACAGAGTAGGCTTTATCATATCTTCTTCATCTATGATTTACCAGTAATGTCTTACATTCATAATAGTTATTTAATATGTTTGTTTAATTATATTTAACATGTTAGGAAAAAGGTATAAAAATGTAACACCTACAATATTGTTTAGCTTTTCAATTTTTTTCCTGGAATCAGTAATTTGATATGTAATATAAGAAATGATGTTTTAAGAGCAAAAGCAATTACTGATATTCTTTATTGGTAGTTTTTGCCTTCTTTGCAATCACAAATTTTTAGATATCTGTTGATTGATCAGTTTATGAATATTTCATTTTAAATTATCCCAAATGTTCTGCAGCCTTTGGAGAATACTTATTATTGTATAGACAGCTTGAATGTGTCTTCTCTGGAGCCTTTCCTCACTAGCTCTCAGTTAATATATTGCTTTATTCTTAGCTTTTTCAGAATGTTTTTGTCATATTTCTATCAGGATTTGTGGCACAATATTGTAGTGACATATTTACACATTTGTCTTTTCAAAATATGTATTTTCAAAATAAGTGTCTACATTTTTATTATTTCATGTTCTATCATCCTATATATCTGAAAGTTTATTGATTATATAAGTGTGTGTTTAATATCCTATATTTTATTTTCCACATTTATTCAATTATATGACGATAATTCATTGTTGGCATGATGATCTCAAAATACTTCATGATTATCATGGTAGTTAAATAGAATTAAACAGTTTGTTGACTTAGTATAGCAGCAAATAAACAAATACTCGAGAGAGATGTTTAGTGAGACTTGGAGGCAGTGGAATTCATGTGTTTAGGAAGTCAATCTCTAGAATCAGATTGTCTTTATTCACTTTCTGCCCCGGCTTTAACTGACCTTGGACAGCTTACTAACTTCTCTGTGTCTTGTTAGAGATAATTGTCCGTAACTCATAGAGTTGTTGATAGGATCAAATGAGTTAATAAAGGAAAAGCCCTGAGAGTTTTATGTCTGACATATAATAAGCACTGTTCATAGGATACCAACAAGACCATTCAATAAATCATGGCACCCCATTTTCCGAGCATTTGAGTTCATGAATATTTAACCATACAGAGTTGTTTCCCTGCATTTTCTGTGTTGGTTAGAATGTGTCGTTGGCACTAAAGAGAGAATTTTAATAAATATTGAAGTCATTGGAAAGAAAGGATGAGGAGAGTGAGCCCAGGGATAAAAATGTGGGTCAGCAGAAGAGTTGGATCTGCAGGACAAAAACTGTCTTATACACAACTACCCAGATCTGGGAGGGAATCAAAGCCAGGTGGCAGCTAATGCGGTGTTTGGAATGTGATAGCAGAACTCAGTTGCCGTTGACTAGTCTCTTCCTCTTAAATAACATCATGCATTTTAATGGTTTTATACTGAATGTTTAATGGCACATTTTATAAGTTGAAACTGCCGTCTTCTCATTTTTATTTGTCATTTGGATGCCAGAAGCCCAAAACTTCCTTTCATATAATTCTCCTGAGAAGTCAACCTCATTGAAAAATACTTGTTTTTATCTGTTCACATGAATATATACATTAAAATTCAAAGGAATAGTTTTCTTTACCTTCATATTAACAAGTTCCACACCTATGTTTTCAACAACTGGATTTCATGTTAGATTTGATATTTTACTATTTTCAGATAATAAATTTGAAAGCCTTCTTACCAATCCCTTTTTGATCACTAAGAATTTCTACTACATTAAAATTAAAATTAAAATAAAGAAAAATTAATTGCATATTTGTTACCCAATCACATGTATTTATAGTGCTCCATAACATAAATGTTTCAGGAGATGATTGCTCTTCTTTTACCTTTTGGTTTTCCATGCCTCAGAGAAAAGTCCTCTGCCACTTGACAGTTTTCTAGTTCTTGTCAATACTTGACATGTGTCTAACTCCCCTGTGGCCTACTCTACTAGCTAAACTAGAAGATATCAGCGGCTGAACATGACTTCAACATAAAATGAGAAACATGTGGAAAGTCAGTTTATCTTTATTACTCTAAAAAAATATAGACCCTCTGTTTTCTGTTGTGAAAAATAGAGTACAAATAGTCTAGATTATTGTGAGGATTTTATGAGCGTCTTCTGTAAAAGTGCCTCATATAGAGTAAGTTTATAAAAATAAAATTTAGCTAGTCTACTTCAGCTTGAACTTGATGAGAGAATGAATGATAAATATTAACCCCTTATTTAATTCATACTGCTGTGCCCTCCCTAAAGGAAATTCCTTGGGTTCAGGCATCCAGAGGTAACCTCTACTTTGGAGGACATGTTTAGTAGTTTGAAAGTCCTCAGGCACATTCTGCAGGAGTCCCAAACTCTGTTTGCCTGGGGTCTTCTTGCCAGCGGAGTAGTCCTCTTGGCTACATACTGTCAAGCTGGCCTTAGCCATCATCTACAATATCCGGTTGGCTCACAGGAAATCACGCAGCCTTGCTGAGCCAAAGGAGGGGAAAACTGGCTGCCTCACCATAGACTGTTCTCTCAGTCTAAATATCTCTTTTACTTCTCTTTTATTCCATTTCTTCCTGCTTAAATACAACAGAGGGTAAAACAGCAATGTCTAACTATAAAATGAGTTAAACAGTGCTAGCCTTTCATTATAGCAGGTAGTCCCAGTTTCTACAAGAGCTTCCTGTGGATTCTCTTTCCTTCAGGTTTCCCACCATCTGGTGTTTAGCTCATCTCCTTTTGCTGTGTCTTCTCCATCATATTGGTATTTCCAAGATCTCGAAAGAAAGTGAAGTTCTTAGTCAGGACACACTGTCCTTCAATTTTCCTAGGTGACTACTCACATAGGCTTTGGGGGTGAGTGTGTTGGTGTCTGCACAGTGAATTGGGTCACCTCTTAACAAACCCTGCAAGGGGTGTCTTTCTTTCCTTCCTCTTTCAAATGTGAGAATATACTTAGCAGCTATTCTTTTCAACTTAGAAGACCAGAGCTGAATTTCTGAGATGTCAGAAAATGTCCCTTCAGTATTTTGTTGCTATTTCTGAAGGAATTTCAGGCAAGAACATACATTAGAACAGAGAAATGTGTGCTAATACCTCATGAAGTCTTCTGGAACAAGTGACAACTCTGCCAATGGGTGAGGGTGACCCTGGCTGTGACTTACACATGCAAATAATTATTATATTACTAACAATAAAGAAGAAGATGATAATGCCTCACATTTACAGGTCTCATTATTTTTCAATAACTTTTTTAAGAGCTTTGAAGCTGCTAACACATTTAATCCCCACAGTAACTCTCTAAGAAAGTACTATTTAACTTATTTGACAGTTGAAGGAACTGAAACACAGAGAAGTTAAATAACTTCGTTAAAATATCACAGATGAGAAGCAGTAGAACCAGTCTTTGAACCTGGGAAATCTTGTTTCAAAGCCTCCCGTATTAGCTAATACCTCTTACTAAATAAAATATAATTAAATAATGATATATTATATCGACTAATATGATCACCTTTAAATGAAATAATAACTATTATTAATCATGGATAAAAGTATATTTTTTCCAGGTATTTATTTTGGCTAAAATATTTAGATAACATTTGTTAGTTTTCTTTAAAACTCTATATATCATGACCTCACAAAATTAAATCTTAATAATGTAACATGGTCAATGAAATATTGCAGCATTTTAGGCAAACTTCAATGATGGTTATTAAAAATATTAATTTCAGTATGAATATGTTAATAAGATTAAATGTACAGATTTCATCCTCTTTTGACATTTGGCATCCATATTTATTTAACTCTGTTACTAATGTTGGTCCTGTACCCTGCTAATACAATTTATTTTTTTATTTCCATTCAATCATTTTAAGTCTCATATTATTTTCAGTGTATTTTCAGATGACAAATCCTTAACACAAAAACACTGTTTAATATATTTCACAGTTTACTTTTTCACTCTAATATTCTTATCCAGAAATATAGTGTATGCACAATCAGTCACTGTGGTAGCAAACAGAAGTTTAATCACTGGGAAATTCTTCGAAATAAATATTTCGTTGAATACAAATATTCTAAATTAATAAAGCCAATCGTATCCACTATCCCCAAAATGTCCTTAAAGAAATACATATCTATATTGAAATACAGTTAATCCTTTGTAAAATATATTTTCTTTAGGTATTCAATTTTATTTAAAATCATAATTTATTATAAAATACTAAGAAACATTGTCTAAAAAGGAGAAATTGTATTAAAATGTTTCCCGAGATGGAAACAATTTTTTTTTAGCTTTTTTTTTTTTTAAAAAAAAGACTTGAGCAGGTAAATACAAAGTAATTTTCCTAGCTGGTAAAATTCATCCCCTAGGAAGATTTACTAGTGTAAATGTCAATATTGCATGGTTCATTTATTGAAAGCCAAACTATTTGAGTGACTTTGGATGTGTTATTACAGTTAATGATTCTTATTAAAAACAACAAAAGAATGCATCAATCAGGAGGTATAAGGAAAGCAACAATAACTTTGAAACATTGGTTTTCTTCATAAATTCAGATTTGTTGAAATCTGAGGAGTCTTATGCTAACATCATGTTGGTTATCTATTTCTTTGTAACACACTACCCTAAAAGCACCTGGTTTAACCATTTCATTTCACTAATAACGTTATGTGTCATAAACTTGCAATGGACTTGGTTCTTAGGCTGGATGCTTAGCCTCTGATGGAAGTAGCTTCAGTTGGGGTGTCTAACAGAGGATCTACTGGCCAGTCTGTCTCCTCCATGGTCTTGGTCTTTTTATTTCATTTTCCGCAAAGCAAATCATCCAATCATCCGCTTAGGCTCTTCTTGTGGTTTAGGCTTCTCAGAGTTTGGCAACCTCAGGATATTTGAACTTCTTACAAGGTGGATCATGGTCCCCAGACATCCAGGTGAAATCTGCCAATCCTTTGAATTCCTAAATGCAGAGATGGCATCATGTCCCTTCTATCACATTCTATTTGTCAAAGCAGTCCCAGTTTAGCACACATTCAAAGGGAGGAGAAAAAAATAGACCCCTACCTCTTTGTGACAATAAAATCAAGTGATTTGTGGCTATCTTTAATTTTGATATGTATTTGTTAAAAGGACACTCTTGAAATATTCTTTTACTTCCTAGTTTTGCTTGCTCTATTTCAAACCAGTGCTGCATTAGTTAATATGTGGCTCACCATACACATTCTAATGAGAAAGCTTCAAAAAGCTCAATCCCCAAATGCCAGTACAAACATTAGCCTGGCAAAAAGTCACCTGAATTCCTCCCTCTAATATACAGAACCCGAGCTGCATGGACGTGTTCTCCGAACACAGAAAACATTATAGTAAACAAGGGATTTGAGTTTAGATATTTACCCAGCTTCTCTGCACCCTGAGCTCTTTTTTTTTTTTTTTTTTTTTTTTTTTTTTTGCCTCGATCCTCTGCCAGGAGAACTGGCTGCTTTTCTCACACTTTGGCTCCTCACCTCCCCTAAGCTAATATGCACTCCCTAGCAAATTATAAGCATTCAGAACTGGAGCAGAGACTGTGGCTTGAGGGTAAAATTAACTCTACCAGCTGAATAGTTTCCCCTCTTCATCAAAATGTGCAGTTGGAAGCTTTAAAAAATGTCTATGTGCATAAACTTTGTTATTAGTTGAAAGCGGAAATAAATGCTAGATAAAAAGTTTTCACATATGAGAGGCCTGAAACATTCTATACTTTTATGCACCACTTAGTGTGTAGTCATTTCCTGCTTTGTTCTTTTGTTGCACTATTTAAAATGCTTTATCTCTCATTTTTTAGTTCATACATGTTGGAAATACTTACTGAAGGTTATTATGAACTATGATGTTCTTTTATTGTTGAAGTATTCCCTACTTTAGAGTTAATGGGTTTCATTCAAGGTCCATGATCCACCTAAGATTAATAGTAAGATGATAGAGTGTACAAATGAATATCATAACATATCATCCTTCAGCTGGTTCTTGAAAGCTACAAGAGACAGAATATGGTTATAAATATATATAAATATGTAATCTCCATTGTTTTTATATATAATGCTACTGTACATTACAATATCCTGAAGAAAATGGCATTCTTCACGATTTTATTCACTTGACCAGTGAATGCTTTTCTATCCTTTGGCATTGGAGTGCTGTGCCTTTTAAGGATGTTGTCAGCCTATGCTAATTGAAATGTTTATAAAATGCTGATTCTGAAATATTGCAGCTTAACAGTTCAATAGTTCTTTAATGGGCCCTCTGTTTTATTAATGAAATGATTTATAGAAATATTTAATCTCACTGATTTACCATTAGCATTAATGAGTCTAGTTATTAAGCACTCTATTTCCAAAGGCTATGAAAACAGCCCTGGCAAGTGTGTAGTATTTTGCGATGAGTTATTTGTTCTGAGATAGAATCAATGCTGTGGGAAGCTTATTCCTCAAGTGGAACAGCATTATTTATAAACATGTAACTTGATGACTCTTTTTGTAATTTTCATACCATTGCTTTTTTATTTACAAGAAATTTAATATCAATTATGAAAACCATCCCACAGCATTTTAAAGACATTTAGATGATATATAAATATATTTTTCATATTAATTAAACTATGCTATGACAGTAAACCATTTAAAAATACTTAAACTGATCCTTGAGGAATATAAAGGTTTATTCTTTAGAGAAACCACATTTGTATTTCTTATTGTCTCTGGTAAATATTTAAGATAACTATTACTATTTACCCAGAGAGCCTTCTTTAAATAACAGACGGAACCCCACAAAATATTTGTGTCTACTTATGACAATATTTCCTTTTTGTATATTTAAAGATTTCACATTTTATGGACAGAATTTAGTTACATATCTTAAGTATATTTATGTGACAACTCTTCAACATGTGATGTCACACTTTAGGGTTCCTACTCTCCCCTCCCCTTCTTTCCCCTCTCTTCCTCTCTTTTTTTGTCTTTCAAAGGAAATAAACACAGTGGTTCAGAGGATGGATTTTAGAGGCAAACTAATTTGAATTTAGATACTTAACACTTTGCTAGCTACGTGACTTTAGGCAAGTGCTTTTGACTTTCTGAATCTCTGCTTCTTCCCCAGAAAAAAAAATAGGGATAAAAGCAAAATTGTGTACCTTTTAGGTTTTATATAAAAGCAATAAAATATTGCATGAAGAGAATTTAGAGCACAGCCAAGTTTATAAATACATTCAATAAACATTAGCTATCATCATAATAAACATGGTCTAAAATCAAAACAGGAGGAGAGAACTAAGAAAAAGATCATTTTAATGTATCAAGAATGAATAGAATTGTAATGCTGGATAACCTCTAAAACTTTTTTCTAAAGTAGATATTTATATGATTGCATTCTGAAACAAAGTTCTAACCTCTCTTCTACATTTTAACCTGTGGTAATCATGCTTAAAACTTTAAATATGTCTTAAATTAGCTCATTTTGGGAGGCATAAAGATGATGACCTATAAACTATTGAGTAGGATTGAAAGTTGTAGAGCATTCAAAACACTATAATGGTTTCCAGTACACCCATTCCAAAGGCCACAAATTCCCCAATCTCTGGCTGTCTTTAAACTAACTTATACTGAAAGCAACTGATTCTTGTAATGACTTGTCACAACTCTCAGTGAGAAACCATCAAGTGAGAATTAAAAGAAACAAATCTCTTGCTGACTAATTTATTCATAGATATTTCGAACTTAGAAGGACCATATAGAATTAGATAATGTAATACAACCACCACTTTATAAAAGGGAGAGTAAAAACCTAAGAAGCTAATTTGTTTGCCGAATATGACAAAGGAAATACGTAGCAGAAATAGCTTTAATACTAGTTTTCTAAGCTAGTTTTCTACACTTTCCATAGTAAAACTTACTGTGTATTATTTTTATAAAATTGACTGTTCCATATGAACAGGAAGACAATGTGGCATTACAAGAATAAAATAAGTGCTATTATCTGCTATTTTGGACAATTCTTTATTGTAGCTCTTATGATAGTATGCACCTTTGCATGTAAACATACTTCAGCAGCTGGAACCCAGAAGCAATGCCTCACATGGAAGCACTTTACATTTGGTCTCCTTGCTTTATGTCTCAGTCTGCTTTTATCAATCAAAAGACAAAAATAATTTATAAGAGAAAAGACACTGCATTAACATCAAAATGCCAATTCTTTGGGAATGAAATGGAGAATATGTAAATTTTTAAAATACTGAACTAATAAAAAGAGCTAGGCTAAGACACTCAGTATCAGGATGAAAAATGTCAAATTCATATTTTTTTGTTGGAGAAGATATATTTATTTGTGGTTATTTCATAATTTCATTATTTATTTGTGGTAACTTTGCATATAAATATCACTTTAAAAATAGATATATATATATATATATATATATACTTTTGTTGCTTAGTGAATTTCAAGGAAGATGTAATGTATATGCACACAACACAATTGTAAAGATAATTCTAGACTTGAATTTATTTTTTTCTATGACATTAAGGTTGACTTGAGATTCTTATTGCATTTGAGCTTTTAAAACACTTTTTGATTGCCTTGTTAGTGGTTCAGAAGACTCCAGAGAAACACAAGAATCAGACTCTTTAGAATTATATCTGTTATTCTAATTTCTTGCTGTGAGACCTTGAGCAAGTTAACTAATTCACCTAAACTTCAGTCTTCTCATTTCTAAAATGGGAATTATATGGAATCTACCCTTAGAATTGTGGAGATCAAATATGACAGGGTATGAAAATGTAAGTTCTTAATATATATTACATATTATTGCTGTCATTATTAACTTAAATGTGTAAACACTCAATTGCAACTAGACTTTTACAATGAATTGGTTGTTTTCATTGGTGAGATTGTGAATTCAAAATTTTTGGCATATAATTTGAAAAACATCAAGTGCTTCAAATATTTTTACATCATTTGACTTCTAGTAATTCACCACGTTTATGTTTATTTATATTAAATTGAATAGGTGCATTAAAAAATGTTGTAACATGCTATCCTGAAAACATTGTTTATAAAAGGTAGTTAATATACGGAATGTGCTATGCTGAAGCTACTAAAAATTTCTTAGAGTGATTAATGAAAGAACAAACAAAATATTCATATTGGCTGAATTTTAGTTCTAAACATAGGAATTTGCTTCAAATATTTAACCAAAGATGTTTACCAATACTTATTTAAAAGAATGTTCACTGGAAAACTTTTATAATTACTTAAAAAGGGAGGATATCAGTATGTTCAAAATAAGGAATTGTTCATTATATTAATACCATTATGAGGTCACTGAGAAACTTTAAATAAGAATATTTAAAGACAGGGAATTTTAACATATTGTTAACTGGGAGAAAAGCAAATTATAAATAATTACAATTCTGCTCATTATATATATATATATATGTATATACACACACACACACACATAAAAATGTTTATAAATTATATAACTTTCTAGTTCCTGGAAATATTGAGAACCAATGCTAATTTTACCCCTTGACTGCCTCCCCTACAATCATCCCTGGAGAAACTAGTACTAAAAAACATTGATTTGAAGTACTAACACAAACCAACCCGAACCAGAATGTGAGAAACCTCTAGCAAATCTGAATGCTGTCTTGAACTTGTATACTTGTGTGTATGTAGGGAATGGGGTGGTGTCTGAAGCCCGATAGGGGAGGTTGGCCAGAGGTTCTTCATGAAAGAATGGATTTCAGGTCTTATATTTCTTGGTGACAATGATTGCCTTTTCATTCCCAAAGAATTTAGTCCAGCATAGGCACCTGTTGCAATAAAACCTAGCAGACTGATTGGCTACCCTTCTATCACTCACCTCAGCCCTTCTAAAACCTTAGATTGGTGGACTGCAATCTAGGAAAGCTGTTTCCTCCAATGAAGCTGTTTTTTGAAGATTTGAAGATCATAAATCATGGATCCGTGTATTCACCTGATGGAGTTGTTCCAGAAAGGAAACATAAACAGTGATTTTTGCCTCCTTAGCGTTCTCCATCCTAGAACTCATCACCACCCCAGTCCTCACATTGGTTGGCATTTCTCTTGCATACTACCAGATACAATAGCTGATACTTCAGACAGAAAATGAGCTTACAGGCTAAAATAAAGTTCATAAAATTGGGGAGGGAAAAAAGAGCATTGACACTGTATTGAAACAGTGCTTTTATCTGACTGTTGTATTATGGGTAATTATTGTTTTCATTATAATTTTCTGGCATTTTCTAAGTTTTTGGCCAAAAGCACAATAGGGCTTCTTAATTTGTATTATCAGAATAAGTGAGGTAACATCTTTTTAAAATAAGATTTAATTTCATCATCTCAAGGATTCATAGAATTCCATATTTGCAAGTAAGTTTTTATCAATGCTTTATAATCCCCTTTAAAATTTATTTTGTTTTGCATGTTTGAATATCATTTTTTAAAAGTCAAATAGATGTCATGATATGTTCAGTAGTCCCCCAAACCACTCTCAGGTTCAATGATCTATTAGAAGAACTCACAGAACTCAGGTTTATTTCAGTGAAAGTGTACAGATTAAACACATAGAGTCCAGGAGAGAAGAGGCGCATGCTTCCAGTTCCCCTCTCCCAGTGGAGTCACAGGGACAATGCTTAATTAATTCAGTAAGTGTGTGACAATATGCAAAAATATTGACAACCAGGGAAGCTCAATCTGATAACCTGGAACTTTGGTGTCTAGATTTATTATTGGTCATTGCTCAATAGACCAATAATATATACTTATACTGATACATACTTATGTCATTTGAAAAAGCCATATACCTAATATCATTGGGGTGTCTATGTGTGTGTGTGTGTGTGTGTATACACACATGCACTGGTGTATAACTGGTATATCTGGTATATGCATATATATAAATACATTGGTGTATATATATATATACGTGTGCGTGTGTGTGTGTGTGTGTATATATATATATATATATTTTTTTTTTTTTTTTCAGTCAGTCTCACTCTGCCACCCAGCCTGGAGTGCAGTACCTGTATCTCAGCTCACCACAACCTCTGCCTCCCGGGTTTAGGTGATTCTCCTGCATCAGCCTGCAGAGTAGCTGAGATTACAGGCATGCGCCACCATGCCCAGCTAATTTTTTTTTTCTGTATTTTTAGTAGAGACGGGGTTTCATCATGTTGGGGAGGCTGTTCTCGAGCTCCTGACCTCAAGCAATCCACCCGCCTCAGCCTCCCAAAGTGCTGAGATTACAGGTGTGAGCCACTGCGCCCAGCCTATGTTGTTTTTTTACTTCTCATCTTATTTGGTTGACAGAGAATGTTATACGGATGAATATAGGGATTTCTATAATTCTGAGAAATTTTTAATCTCTAAGAAAATCAGATACTAACAGGAAAGCATTTGGAGAAATCATCACTATTCTAGCCCAATGAAAAGAACTGATATGTAGTTATATACCACTAGCATCCATTTAAGTTCTGATTTTCCATTTTAAGTCAGATAGGCATAATTTTATTATCAAATGTAGATTAAAAAGAGTTATCATATTGTTATGAGATCGCTGGGGGGTGTCGATTTTTCTGGCCAGAAACCTCTGTGGCTGCAGCACCTTTGCCTGAGTTCTTGTCCTGCAGCTAGGAATAATGAGGTAGGCAGACAAGTGAAGGGTGAAGAAGAAGAGTTTTTTTTTGAAACGGAGTCTTGCTCTGTCACCCAGGCTGCAGTGCAGTGGCGTGATAGCAGCTCACTGCAACCTCCGCCTCCCAAGTTCAACCAATTCTCCTGACTCAGCCTCCGAAGTGGCTGGGATTGCAGCTGTATATACTATATATATATATATACACACACACACACACACATATATATATAATACGTGTGGCCTGTGCCACCACGCCCAGATAATTTTTGTGTTTTTAGTAGAGACCGGCTTTCATCATGTTGGTCAGGCTGGTCTTGAACTCCTGACCTCAGGTGATCCACCCACCTCAGCTTCCCAAAGTCCTGGGATTACAGGCATGAGCCCTCGCAACCGGCCACAAGATGAGTTTTATTTAGTGTTACAACAGCTCAGAGAGCTGGGTAGCTCCTCTCTGTAGGCAGGTCGTCCAGTTGAGTGTTCGGCTCTTAGTAGAGGAGGCCCGGAGAGAGTGGCTCTTCTCTGCAGGCAAGTCATTTTTACGTCTCTGCAGGTCTCTGAAGTTCTCATCAGAGAGGGTAGCTCCTCTCTGCTGGCAGATCGCCTCTGCAGTTCTCAGCAGAGTAGGTACTCCTCGCATACTCCTCTCTGCAGCTGGTCATCCCAGCTATCAGCAGAGAAGGTACTTCTCTCTGCAGCTGGTCGTCCCTGCCAAAGACATCTCTCTCTGCCTCCCTTAACTTCTGGTGGTCCTCTGCCTTTGTCTGACTAAGCCCAGGACTTTTATAGGCCTCAGAAGGGAGGAAGTGCCTGTGGATTGGCCCATGGGCAGGAAGGGGCAGGCCCGGAAGAGGCAGAAGTATTCCCAACTCTGGTCCGGGACTGGCAGCCCGGCCCTCAGTCTTCAGGCCCTCCATGCCTCATGCTGCCATTCATGGCCCCAGGGCTTGGCCGTTCCTCCCCTCCATCTGATTGGAGCAGGTGCCAGGAGCAGAGAGTGGCCAGGCAGTGGGAGCAGACACCCCTAAACCTTCAGAGGCTGGGAATGGGGAGGTTGGTCCTTCCTGGGGACCCGAGGGTGCAGGCTGCAGAGACGCCCAGCTCCTGCGCCTGGGAGGGCAGCAGCAGCAGCTGCACCCAGCAACTTGGAAGGGGCAGGGCTCCCACTTTTCTCCAGCTCCTGCCTGTTTCATGGAGCGGGAGGCCCAGGTGGGTAGCCGCAGGTTGGGAGGCTACAGCTGCATCCTGGAGGGCTGATCCTGCCTGTTCCTGGCTCCCCCAAGAGCACAGGGGGGCTTGGATCCATAGCTGCAGTTTGGACAACTGTAGTCCCTCCCAGGGTCTCCTGCTTGCGTCGTTGAGCAAGAGGCCTGGATCTGCAGGGGCAGTTTGGGCCGCTGTAGCGGCACGGGGAGCTCTCTTCAGAAGGGGCAGGGCTCCCGCTGGCTCCATGGAGTGTGGTGCCCCAGCCACGCTTCCCCGCCGTAGCCGGCGTGATGGCAGCAGCCACTGACATCAATATGTGTCAGAACAAATCCATCAAATGAATGAGCTACTGGGTAAGCTCTTCAGGCCATTACCTTCTGAATGAATCAGCTGCAGCCATCTTCAGGCTTTGTTTTTTCTGCTCAGGACTTATAGTTGCAAGGGAGAGGAAGTCTGATCGTTCAGTATTGCCCTTGTGCCCATTCTTTAGCCAGGAAAGGGCAAAAGAATTTTAAGGTAGCACCACTAATTTTATATCTATTGTGGGAGAGTTAGCTCATTGAAAGAAAATTGAGGCATATTTAGCACAGATGGAGAGAGAATGTAGTGCCATACATATAGTGTACTTCACTGTAGGAAATGACATTATTTTAGACCAAAATTATTAAAAGAAAAATGGGGTGTTCAGCTGCTCAAGTAACCAATGGACTGCTTTAAACTGTAGTTAGATTTTAGAGTATTAGGGTAGATGATTTCAAGCTTTTTTGATATTACACCTCTTTCAGTAACAACGTAATGCCTAAGGTTGGGCCCTCATCTCAACTTTATGTATATTAAAGTTGAGATATTTTTATGCAAACATCACTCTACTAATTATTTTGTACATTATAAATCATGCACGAAAACATAAATAGGATGAGGTAGAAAAATGGAAATAGAAATTCTAATGTTTTTTTCCTGTACTATCGTGGATGATTGTCCTGTATTGGAGACTTAGTATAAAGGAGCGAATGTACAGTACATCAGGTGATCCTATATAAATACTATTTCTTCTTTCCATAAAAGGTGGATAGGCGGGGCACAGAGGCTCACGCCTGTAATCCCAGCACTTTGGGAGGCCGAGGCGGGTGGATCACCTGAGGTCAGGAGTTTGAGACCAGCCTGGCCAACGTGGTGTAGCCCGGTTTCTACTAAAAATACAAAAATTAGCCAGGCGTGGTGGTGGCGCCTCTGTAGTCCCAGCTACTCGGGAGTCTGAGATAGGAGAATCGCTTGAACCTGGGAGGCAGAGGTTGCAGTGAGCCGAGATCACGCCACTGCACTCCGACCTGGGTGACAGAGCGAGATCCTGTCTCACAAAAAAAAAAAAGAAAAAAAAGAAAAAAAAAAAAGGGTGGATAGCAGCAAGCAGTCGCAAACTGGAGATCTGCCTGAAGAACAAATATTTTTCATTGCAGTTTTATGATAGATACATGTGCTATGATAATGGAATGCCCATTAAGCTACTGTATCTTTGTTATATGAAAAAGTTGCTACTAGAGCACTTTGTCCTCAGACCTGGGAGCTTTTCAGCACATTTATTGCGATTCCCCTAACAATTCCCCAAAACATTACTTAAGCAAGAATTTTTCCTTTCCCAGAATGCAGAATCATTTGGTGTAGCTTCTGCCTCCTCTAACTAACCTTCTTCTTTTGGGTTATTAACATTTCTGCAAGTCACCACCATTAAAATAAGTAATGTGCTCTTTCTTCTAGATGAAGGAATTGAGCAGTACCTGTGTATCATATAATCACTCCAGCTTAGCATTTCTTTGATACTTTTATTGTCAATTAGCGTGAGGATCTTCCTTTTGAAAATGAAGTAGAAATTTCAAACAGCTTCATGTTTTGGAAATTCTCAGTACTCTGACTGCTGAATAACTTTTTTTACATAAAAAGTGAAACGCTTTCCTTGCTACTGGTGATTAGTGAGCAGTTAAGTGAACAATCTTAGATTTTGCAGGTTTTGAACTGTTGGTAATAGCTGTTTAGCTTTGATGTAGTAATTCATAAAAGAGTCAAAATGCATTTTGGTAAATCTACTTTTAATATGTCCAGAGAGATATGATTTTGTAATATAATAGCCAAGGAATAACTATCCAGATATGAATGTTAAAAAAAAACAAATTCTATAAATTCCAAATGTTAAATTCTTGTTTTTTTAAAAAAAAGTCAGTAGAATATTCAGATATTATAATATTTTAAATTATGTAAGAGATACATGAAAAGACCAAGAAAGCATATGTTTTTCTTTATTAAATATATATACGGTAAGTTGACATATGCTTTTGAGCACTTACTGCAAATAACCAAGTTTCATGAATGCATTAGACAGAAGACTAATATATTTACTATTTTTTAACCTATACAAATAGCACTTTCTCATGGTTCACTAATATATATTAACAAAGCTTTGTCAGTAAAGACTTTCTTGCAGTACTTCTAAGTTGACTTATTACATTGTATATCACATACTATGAAATTTTTCCATAAAGTAGGTTTTGAGAGAAAAAAACAAAATTCAAAATGTTTTTCTGCTTAAAAATAACTATTTAACATGTAGTAAAATAATACAAACCTACTATCCTGCTTCAGCAAGACTGTGTAATAAGCTCTTCAGACTGCTTTGTCACATCACTGACAATCCAAAGCAACAGTGATACGATCAAATAAAATCGATGTACACGTTGCTATTCTTCTATTTTTTTGTGTGCATTTTATAGTTGCTACCACTCTTTCTTTATAATCCTCAGACAAGGGATTGAGCTGTTATTAAAAGGATTTTTGCAACTTTCCTGAGATGAAATAGGTGGTCTACAGATGCATGACAATTATAGCAGCATGAGCATGAGGGGACTTCACAATGTTGAGTGTATTCCAATGACAATCTTTTAAGGAATTCCCTGTGACTTGTTTCTGGAAAAAAAATACAATAAGAAAAATGGACAAGAGTTTTATAGCTTTTATGTATGACCTTTAAAGAGTAAATAGTAAAGATTTTTAAACTGAATTAATAATGCAAAATAATCTGTGACAATTTAAAACTATTTTCCCAGAAGTTTTCCTTAAACTAATTAAATGCCTGATTTTATCATATAATTTATCTCAATGGTCAATAGTCTCTGATTTACTGTCTTTTTTCCCTGCCAGAATATTAGCTTACACAGGGCAGATTTTATCTCTAATACAACATCACATATACCCAATACCAAACTGCCCGGGGATCATTACATATATAGAGATTGAGTAAATTAATGCATTAGAGTTATACATAAATAAGAGTATTTGCATATAAATTTGAGTGTATGAGCACCTGTTTTTGTTGTTGTTTTTGTTTTTCACTAGACCAATTCTTTTGGAAAATTATACTTTGGTTTTTTGGGTATGATTTGCTGCTTTGTTTTTGCCTAAAAACATGAAAAGCATGTATGAAACTGGCAGCAGTAAAAGCTGTTCTTACTTTGCGTGATCAATGGAAAAGAAGGGTTTTCCACTGTTTTCTTTTCCATTATTTTCTTGTGATGACACCGTAGCTCCTTATTCCAAATAGTTGTGTTTGTAGTAAACCAGAAAAACAAAAACCAACAACAAACAAAGACACCTAGTACCATTAAAAAACTTTGATAAATACTATTATCCTAATCGCACAGAAAAGGCTTTCCATAATATATTTAGAAAACTTCTGGCTTCTTGTGAACTGTGGCTTAAACATTAAATACAAATTTTCTTACTTTGGTTTAAAATTATACTATTAAATGAATAACTGTTTAAGGGATGAGAGGAGTTGTAAATTAGGTAGCACTATTAGAGTGCATTGAAAAATTCTTTCTGACTACCTTGAATAAAATGATTTCATAGCATTTTCTACAATATTTTAAGGATCTTTAAGGATTTTTTAATTTTTAAGTGTTTGCACTAATTTTCAGTGATTCTCTATTCCAGGCTAACCTTATTGTAAAATATGACACAAAGTAAGTGCACCCTAAAATTAATTAAATTCATCATTTTGAGAATAAATGACAAGATGAATTTAAAAATGTATAATCAAATAAAGTGTCTTTAAATTAGTATTCTACTTAGATTATCTAATCCTTATTATTATAGTATATTAAAGAGACTGTCATAATCTCAAGTGATTTGTTCTCCATTTGTATTATTGAGCTTTCGTATCTATCAGTAATATAATTTCCTTTATAATTAGAGCAAGTTATATGAAACAAGGAAAAAACTCTTCCCCATAGTAATGAGATGAGGCACAAATTTATATTTTATTTGCGGTATGTTTGGTTTAGTTTGTTGGCCTAATAGTTTCTTTGAAAGTAGTTTTACTCTTTAGCATTCTGGTGACCTATAACAGATAAAGTAATGTGAGTGAAGTAGTTCCCAAAATTTAACATGTCACAAACTTTCCATTTCAAATACTGAAATTCAAAAGTAATTTATTTCAAAGCTTGTTCTTACCATCTCTTTTTCTTAATTTAGGTTAATGTTGATGCCTCTACAGGCTTTGGTTCAACAGAAATAATTTGAACAGAATGCTGTAATCCTATTAACAAATAGATTGATTTTTTATTTGATCCCCAAACAATAATTTCATAGACATAATTGCAATGAACCACACCTATGCTATTACAATATTAAAGTGAATTTTATGCCATTAGCTCAAGTAAAATAGTTCACTGGGTTAAAAAAAGAGCTTAAAGATTTCTATAAAACACAGAAGATTGTTCATACATGGCCATAGAGTTTTTTGTTTTGTTTTTTTTTTTTTTTTTTTTTGAGACAGAGTCTCACTCTATCGCCCAGGCTGGAGTGCATGGAGTGTAGTGGTGCAATCTCGGCTCACTGCAACCTCCACCTCCCGGGTTCAAGCAATTCTCCTGCCTCAGTCTCCCGAGTAGCTGGGACTACAGGCGCCCGCCACCACACCCAGCTAATTTTTTGTAGTTTTAGTAGAGACGGGGTTTCACCGTGTTAGCGAGGATGGTCTCATCTCCTGACCTCATGATCCGCCTGCCTCGGCCTCCCAAAGTGCTGGGATTACAGGCGTGAGCCACCGTGCCTGGCCCATAGAGTTTTAAAGCTGAACGAGATCTCAGAGATTGTATAGTATATACTTTTTTTAAATCTCTGAACTTGCATATAATTTACTGGACAAGGTTGAAATAGATAAACTAACATGTTGACTTCAAGCAACAGCTAGTAATGAGGTATGATGTAGTAACTGAAATTTGTCTTATAGAAAGTGCTAACATTAGGCCAATGCTAAAATAACACTAGAGGGTTAATGCTTTGTCAATATTGGACTTTAACTTACTGTTGAAGACTCCATCTGGAAAGTTATTTGAGGTCAATTTGGGTATATGCAAACACTTCCATCAAGGCATAATCTCATTGATTGTAAGAACAATATAATAATTACTGTACATCCCTAAATTTCTTCCATAATATGTATTCCATAGATAATAGATGTAATTTTGAGAGATTTATAATACAAATAACTAACATCACAACACTATTATGTAAATGATTCAAAAAGATGGTCTCTGTGTATAGACATCTAATTTGCTTATTTATTTACTATAGGCTAAAATCAGTTATCTCAAAAGCCCAACAACACTAAATTCAAATTTTTACTTATTCAATTATTTTCAAAATAGCCCCTTTTAGCCGTTAGAGCCTGCCTGCTTTGCATGCTTCTAAAACCAACATTTGCCAGCCATACCTCAAATAAGCCTTGTAGAGGACACCAAGACACTGCTGCTGCTGCCCTTTGTGGTTCTCTAACACAGTCTCCACAGTGCTACTGAGAGACAGCATCTAGACAAGTAAAGCCCCTCTCCAGCATCCTTTTCCCTTGGACTTTCCCTACTTGCCTTCCTCCCCTTATGAGTAGCAACTCTGCTCTATAGACCCTAGACAGCCTCCTGCTGTGAGGGATTCCTCCATCGCCCTACATGCAAACTTGTTCATGCCTCCCTCACTCAATAAAGTTTGTGTGTGCTACTGCCACTTCTTGACCTCTTGGTCATAGCTTTTTTTTCTCATCAGTTCCTGAATCTTTCCAACCCTTTATACACTTTTATATATATTATTTTGTTCCCTGAAAAATTTATTATACTATGTTACATTATCTTAAAACAATTCTAATATTGTACCTTTTAAGGTTTGAAAATTAAATGACTTTATGAAGGTAAAATGTTCAGAAGAGTTTCTTATGCATGTGTGTGCTTTATAAAGGCCACCTATATTATTAATATTAAGCAAATCCCCAAATAACCTACTGTGATACTACCCCAATTCCAGGTTTTCTCAGACCCTGCCCACAACAGGAGACGTAAAGAGAGTTAACATGGGTAGAAATGGGGAAGTAAGTCTCCCCAGGGGCAATATCTACCATGGAGACTAGCTTGGGCAAAGGACAAGTTTAATAACTAAAAAGCCCAAGTGATTCACTCAAGGAGGTGATATTATAGTAATTTTTACATCACCATGTGTTCTATGTTGTAGCTACATTATGGGTTAATTGGATATCATCAATAATCTTGATACTTCTAAGTGAGTTGCAAATCACATTTGGATCTGTTTCTGATTTGAAATTTTTCCATATTTGAAGTGTTAATAATATCAACACAAATTTTATATATAAAATTGAGCCCACTGTCAATGAATTCCTGAAATTATAATCTAAACATCAGAAAACTAGATGCTTTGCATCTATTACAGCAATTCCTGATTACCGATGTAAAACGTATCTGATTTTTCAAATTGTTTCTCTTCAAACAAATCAATTGTTTTTACACGTATTTAGATTGAAAATTAATAAATGTGTGACTATGATTTTATTGCATAGGTGGTAATCAATACATTTTCAATATAGGTGGTCTTACAAATATAGTTGTGTGTAGATTTTGAAAATCGAATGGGTCTATTTTGTCTACTAACTATAAGTAATCATTTAATATTTATTTTATATCTTTTAAAATTGTTATAATCAAATACAAATAATATTATTTCCCTTTTTAACTGAAACATTAAATAAGAATATCTGCCAAGCCTCTCTCATTATGTTCAATTTCAACATACAATCACCATCGTAAGTGTTTAGTTATTTATTTTTTCTCTTCCACTGAAAATGTTGTTATATATATTTTATACCTATTGTCCTTCCTTGGATGACTTCCATTTCTTCATTCAGGCATCACCATTTTCAGGTAAAACGCACATAGCAATAATGCCAACTCATCTAGGACCTGGATACCTGAGTTTCAAAAATCAAAGACCCTGTCATTTGCCTTGACGGAGACTCAGTAATAGCTATCACTCATATTAAGACTTTTATCCTCCTATAGACCAACTCCTGAAGGTTCAAAAATCTAGAATAATGTAGTTTTACTTTTGCTAGCTTATTAATGTCTATATAGTAGTGGAACAAGGACGAAAATTTAGGTTATTTGAATTTTTAAGATATTTAAAACTCAAATATTTCTATTTCATTTTAGTGAACAATATTCCTGCTAAAAAGTATTGAAACTAACAACCTTGAAACTAATGAAGATAGCTTTGAAATAAATGGAAACATGTCCCTGTAAACATGGAGACAAAACAATTGATATGGTAAAAAAAAGAATTAGTAGCCTTTGGGTCTGTATTGCACTTTCATTATGACATATATTCATAAATTAGGTAAGAATATTGCTATAACATTTTATTGAATATTTTTATTAGTAAAGTCAAAATGTGTTTTGCCTCAGTGTATTAGTTTTTTTGGGCTGCTGTGACAAAGTACCACGAAGTGGTTCAGGATTTTATCATTATTTTTTTCCTATTGTAGTTCAGGAAGTCAGAAGTCTGGAATCAAGATGTTAGCAAGTTGGCTCTGGAGGCTCTGAAAGAGAATCGGTTCCATGACTCTCTCCTAGCTTCTTATGGTTACAAGGAATCCTTAGCATTTGTTGATTTGTATCTGCATCACACCCATCTCTGCCTCCATTGTCACATGACCTTCTTTCTAACTGTCTCTATGTGTGTATCATCTTCCTAAAAGGACACTAGTCCGTGGATTTATGGCCCATTCTTATCCAGTGTGGCTTCATTTTAACTGATTATGTTTCTGAAACACCAGGGGTTTGATCTAGGTTCTATTGCTCATCACCCTGAAAGCCAGTCAATGACACAATGAGTATTGCCAGGGAGGAAGGCTTTAATAAGGTGCTGCAGTGGAAGAGATGGGAGATCTGTCTGAAACCAGTCTCCCTGATGGACTAAAATTAAGGGTTTGTATAGTAGGGAAGAAATGTACCCATGTGTTGGAAAACAAGAACTAGGGAAGAGGAGTTGGTCGTCAGGAGGCAGGTGTTCGGCTAGACAATCATAATGCGTGAGGGGTCTAGCATCTCCTCGACCAGATGTGGTGATCTGGTAAGTTTCAGTTCCTTGATACTGTCTGGAAGGCTTGATAGTTAGTTTCCTGAGAAAGGAACTTAGGTAAGATAATTGTAACTTTTTCAAGTTTTAAGACTGGGTTAATTTCTGTGTTTATTCAAAAGAAACCATGAACATCATTTCTATAGAACAATTGGGCCAAAATCAATTACATCTGCAAATACTAGATTTTATTTCCAAATAGGATCACATCCTGAGATCTTACCTGGACATGAAATTTTGAGGGACATTATTCAATTTATTACACTCATGATTTATATCAAAAAGCTTTGCAACTATTGATGGTATAATGCACGTGAAACTTGGTGCTCAATTAACTGTTATTTTGTATTCTGGGATGTACCAGTAATTCACTTAATTTTAGTGCATTGGTGTTTCTATTTACAAAACTTGGATGATAATTTCCATATATATTATAGGTTTTAATTAGAATCATGCAAACTAGGAATTCATAACCATTTTGGACTAAGGAGGTTAATAGTTTAATAATATCATCAGAATAAGAACTATTCTCACTCCTTCTAGCAATCTGTTATGTGACCTTGGGCAAGTCATCTGCCTATTTAAAATTTGTGTGACTCATACATTAAAGTCAAGGGGTTGAACTAGAATCAAAAATAAAAAATCTGTAGCCCTTGGATCCATTCTTTGCATGCATATTTTATTTCACCAGAAAAATATTTAAAATAATAAATTTCATTGCTTTTAGGCAAGACTTGTACTTTCCAGTTAATCACAGTTCTTATCCCATCTTAAAATGTCAGATCGGCTATTTCATATTTAAAACTTCAGTGACTCCTGAAGGCATTTGAGTTTGTGGTCCTAGAGTTTTCTAACTATATAGTCTCTTGAGTCTCAAGTCATAGATTACTTTCAGAATGATAAAGTCACATTTTGTGATTAGTTTATCTCATTTGAAAATGGTATAAATTCCTTCGACTCCTTAAAGGATAGCTACTTAATGAGTATAAAATACTATTATGCTGCAATCTCTTTGTTACTGCTTGAAGTACCACTATGTATTAAGTGGACATCTGCATTTAGCTTTTCATTATGACTTGTAGATTATTTCTTTGCGAGGTTAAAACTAATTCAGCTCCTATCAGTGGATATGAGTAGTCACAATTGCTTCTGCCCAAGGACACTCATGTAAATCAAATGTTAATTTCATCTCTGTGAGGTGCCATTAAAACAGCAATAAGCTGTCTGCCCACATTTTAGCTTTGTGAAGACAACATGCATTTAAATACTCTTTTTTTATATCCTTGGCCTTCTGCTCACTAGAGAAATTTCTATTCAGGAGCATTTTTACTGCCAATGTCTGTCCATCTTCTCTCTCTTCAAGGTAATATCTAGTACTGGGAAGTCTTAACTGGTGCTGACATAAGAAGCAGTAGTTGGAGATAGATAGATAGATAGATAGATAGATAGATAGATAGATAGATAGATAGATAGATATAGATATAGTCTAAATGCTAATATATTGAATATTCTACTTACACATAGGTTTTACAAGTAAAGTTAATCTAAGATGTAGAACTCTCTTTTAAGGAGAAAATGATTCTTGCATGTCACAAAAGATAAGAGTCTAGTGGAAAAAGATAAATGTTTATAAAACTGTTTATTTTTATTAAATTATAGTTGTGTTAAGTGTAACAATATAATTATTATTCATGAGAAGAACTTTTCCATGTACAGGCTTAATAAGATTCATTTAAAAAGGATACTAACTTTTTAAACATGAATTAAATAGAGTGCACAAGTCCAATGCAGGGATGAAGTATACTAGGGAGTCATTATCAGTATCCCAGACCTCTCAGTTTCACTGAGCCTCTTGATTGGCTGTATCCTTGAAAGTGTTGCTAAAGCTGGACAGTATAAGAAACTGGGTAATAAGAATCAGGTGGATCTGTCTGTGTTCTTCATTTTTCACTGAAGAAAATTAATTTATGTCTGTAACTTAATAACATAATCCAGAAACTTCAATATTTTGAATACAGTGTCCAGCATCCAAACACAATTACCAGGCATGAGAGGAGCGAGATGAAAATACCTTTAAAATGGGAAAAAAAAGCCAAATATTTAAAACAGATCCATAGAAAATATAGATATGTACATTATACAGTAGGAGAATTGAAACAAAAACATTGAATATATTCAAAATATAAAACAAGGTGAAATATTATATAAGAGAATTGGGAAAATAAAATACTGAATCTCATTGCTCTACATATTGGCTTTGTAACAAAATAGACAAAGGAAAAAAGATGTTTGGTGACTAGAACGTGTGTCTGTAAAAGTTACCCAACTCAATAAGGAAGAAAAAGATAGGAACTAAAGAAAAGAACAGAAAAGCTATAGAATTTATGGACAAAAGTACACATACACATGCACACACATACAGACACAGACACATAAAACACTCTTGATAAGGCCAGGCGTGGTGGCTCATGCCTGTAATCCCAGCACTTTGGGAGGCCGAGGAGGGCGGATCACCAGGTGGGGACATCGAGACCATCCTGTCTAACACGGTGAAACCCCGTCTCTACTGAAAATACAAAAAAATTAGCCAGGCGTGGCGGTGGGCGCCTGTAGTCCCAGCTACTCGGGAGGCTGAGGCAGGAGAATGGTGTGAACCCAGGAGGTGGAGCTTGCAGTGAGCAGAGATGGAGCCACCGCACTCCAGCCTGGGTGACAGAGTGAGACTGTCTCAAAAAAAAGAAAAGAAAAGAAAAGAAAATAATAGTCATTTAAATTCAACAATATAGAAAATGGAAGATGCCAGATGCCTCAAATGTAGTTAGATTTATCCCTGAAAAACAGTATTAGAGTATTATTTGAAAAATCAATCAATCTAATTCTTTGCATTCACAGAATTAAAATGAAAAATTATGTGATTATCTTATTGAATACAGAAAATTCATTTCATAATATTCAGTACTCACTCATGATAAAACAAGCAAAAGCTTCTAGAAGCATAGATAGAATAACAAACATCCTGCTCTATGATTTTTCACCTGAGATTGTGATAGAGACAAGAATGCCTATGGACCCTAATTCTATTTAATAATATTCTGGAGACCTTGGTAACGTAGCACGGAGGGATGACACTAAAGGTTGAGATATTAGTAGACTAGGAGGCTCTAAGAGAGATCTTTCTTAAAATCCTAAATGGATTAAATAATTCACTAGTTCAAAACCTTTCAGGTTGGATAAAAATTAGATTGCTGTACAAGGCCCTTCATTATCTGGTAATTATTTACCTTTCTTGACCAATTCCCTCCAATCAAACTTTCATCTCCTAAGATTTAGCCATGCTTTCTGAGGAGGAAGTTAAAGCAGCTGGAGTGTAATACACTTCTGTGATTATTTATTGCCAGTGGAAAGTAAAGAAGGCAGACAAACCAGTCTAATAATCTTGTCAACATGATTACCGAACCTCCACGTCAATGGTTAAATAATTTTTATAAAGAAGAGAAATCTATTAAATGTTCTTAACAAGATGTCCCTGTTTAAACATTGCTTGTAGTAACTAAAACCCCAAATCTGGGATATTCCCTCATAGCATGTTCCCTTGAAAAGTTTCTATAAACTCTACTATAAAATGAAGAGTTTTCTAAAACTAACTCCTCCTCATGATGTAAGTTAGTAATTTATGTAAAGTAGTGACTTTGTCCCCAGTAAGCCAGAGAGTACATGTCCACTGCCTGTATGGAGAATTTGTGGGGCTGCCCTCAATGTTTGCCTCTCTGATGGCTTATGTCCTTGAAAGTATTAAGCTTGATAATGGCCAAGGTCTCTGATTTATGTGAAACTGATTTTACAAACCAATCCATTATGTTAGTTTACAGCCCTTCATTCGTTCATTTCAGGTGATGTTAATAACGCTTGAGAGATATTATTGTCACAGAAGACAGGAATTTTGCTATTATATCATGGATCTTTAAAAAAAGTGAAGATAACTGGTAAAGTAAAAAAAAAAGATTAAGATAAGTTCAAGTAGTGTTAAATAGTAGGAGATAATTAAATAGAAAGCGTTCTATGGCAAGGAACATGTTAGCTAGAGAGGACAGTTAGTGGACATTTTAAATGATGACTTCCCAGCATAGATTTCAATAACATGTGTGTGAGAAACTTAAAATCTGAATGAGGGATGGGAGAGGCAAGAATTACAGATAGAGGGAAAGCAGGACTAAAAGGCTTCGGATAAGAATGTTATTTTATAGAATAATAGTAAAACCACGAGGATTGGAGAACAGAAACCAAGAGTGAGAACAGGAGGAGGTGGGTCCAGGCACACAGGTAGCAGCCAAAGCATACAGGAGACAAGGAGTTTAAGTTTAATTGTAGATGCGATGCAAAGCTAATGGAAGGTTTTCATTTTATAACATATTTAATGATCTGGCTTTTGTACAAAGTATCAATTATAAGGCAACAAGATAAAATACTCTAGGTAAAAAAACCAGAAGATTTTTTAACCAAGAACATTTGGATGAAAATGGCACATTGTGTTCATAATAGAGAAATGTTTTAAAGGAAAGTTGGCAGTTTTCTGGTGAATTGAATATAGCCATGAAGAGAGAGAGAACTCAAGGGAAATTTCTTAATTTTGTACTGAGCAATTGAGTAAATGGTAAAACTATTAACTAAAATGAGTAGGTTGAAATAGAAACAAGTTCTAGAGATGAAATTAAAGGGAAAGCCATAACTTCTTGATTTACTATTAAATTTGAGTTGCCTAATTGACATACGAGATGAGACCTTGAGTAGGAATTTGGATATTTATGTCTGGAGCTCAGGGGAGACTTGCGATCTGAAATTTCTCATTTGGGAGTCACCAGCATATAGATACTATCTTAAACGACGAGGCCGGATGCAAATAACCAGAAAGAGTGTTTAGACGGACAAGAGAGGAGGACGAAAGACAGTCCTGCATCACTCAAATATTTAAAGTATGGAAGAAAGTAAAAGCTGAAAAGGCAACCTAGAAGGACTGATTGGTGTGATAAGAGAAAAACCAAGATTGTGGTATGCTGGAAGACAAATAAGAGACATGCTTTAAGAAGAGAGATATGACAGATGTTGCTATAAATTTAAGATGAAGACAAGGAATCTCTAAATTTGGCAAACTCAATATTGGTGACCTTGCGAAGAGTGATTTTAGAAGAATACTGGGAAAAATGCCTAACTGGAATGCAATCAAGAGAAAATGGGAGGTAAGACTGAGAAGGTAGTAAGTATTATATATTCCTTTAAGAAGTTTTGCAATGAAGAACTGCAGAGAAATGAGATAGTAGCTAGGGAGAGCACTTGCATTGTGTGTGTATATTAATGGAAATTATTCAGCACAGTGGAATATTAGCAGATTAAAGAAGGTGAACATTAGGTGAACGAAGAACTTTCTATTTCAACTAATAGGAGTCAGACTCAGGATATAAATAAAGTATACTTGGAAAGAGAAAAGACCACTGATTAATTTTCAAAGAGAAAAAAGTTGACATAAGAAAAGACATAGATATATACTCGTCGGTAAAAAGATAAAGATCTCTTCTAAGGACCTATTTTTGCTGAAATAATTTATTAAACATAATCATCTTTTGAGAGAAACAAGGAGACTGGGCTATTGAAAGCTTAATAACATAAGAAAATAGGCAAAACATGTTTTGCTTAGTCAGAGTATTTCTTAGATAATTCTACTAGTATTGCCACCCAGTACTGCAGAATAATTTGACATTTATGAGGATAAAATAATAAAGTGGGAAAGGTCATTTTACTTGCACGTTCTCATATCTTACATCATATTTAAGAGCAAGAGTTTGGGAAGGGAATCAGAGAGAAATCTCGTTAAATCAAAATTGTCTTTTGCCTGCAGAGTGCATTGAGGAATAGAGGAGTAAGGAAATGTAGTGTACATGTAGGGGAAGGATTATGAGGTTGAAATGAAACATAATGAGGTCAAAGATCAGATGCATTAGGGACACTAAAATGATCTAAAAAAATAAGATGCTGTGATCAAAGAGTGGGATAATTGTAATACAAATTTTGGATATAGTGCTCCTATTAGAGATAACAAGGTCTGGAGCAATATTCTCAAACGAGAAGCTGCTAGCATTTTGGAGTGGAAAATTCTTCACTGTGTGTAATTCACCAGCACATTGTGGAATGTTTCGATTCTCTAGTCCTGACTTAATAAATGCCACAACTATCACTCCATTCCAATAACATGTTTCCAGACTTCTCTTGAAGTAGTTTCCAAGTGAAAACCACTGGCGTAGGGCAGCACAGTGGACCCTCATGGATATAGTAAAGAGTTTTTGGAACTACTTTAAGGATACTATGTACTCTTTTAGGTCTGTGTTTATTAACTGTTAGCTTTAAAAAGTTATGAACCATTTCCTTCTGTTTGTCTAGCACAATGTCCAGCACAGAGAAATCACTCACAATGTATTTGGAGTAAATATATATAGAATGATGGAATCTATTTGTTCTTTACCTTTAAGTTTGATTGCATATTTCACAAATGCTTTTTTGTGAATGATTTTATTTCCTAATGAGAAATTTAATAACTTTATAATTTCCTCTTTGAATGTTAAAAAGAAGCTGTTTCATTTTTACCTAGCTTAGGTTTTGAAGTATATTTGCCTTAATCCACACAGTATGTTTGAATGCCTTTAGATGAACATATTTTTTTTACACAAGTCTCTAACATTCTCTTTTTCTTTACATTAGTCTTTATAGGATATAACCCTCAGTTAAAGACTTCAACAAATTAAATATGCATTAGATATGTTCTATTAACTCCTGTTTCTTTGAATAAAATCATATTTTTAAATATCTTAAGCATGCTAAAAATTCTATAATTGGGAATAAGTTGCATTTTCAATGTCTATAGCATTTAGCTTTTTCCACTGTGTTTAATAACCAGGTTCTATCTTGTTGATTTCCACTGTGTACAAAATATTACATATGTAAAATGATTAGAGTGAAAAGAAAACATTTGATCTGCATAATTCAATATATACTGCTATATAGTCATGTCTCGCAGTCTAAACAACTAATAGGTTAATTTTTGCAACCCCAACCTAAAAATGCTTCATAAAATACAATTGACAAGGTAAAACAAAGTGAAAGGTGAAAAGAACAAATTGAAGAAGGCATTAGGCTTTAACTTGACTTCACAATATTTTTTTTAACTCAGTGCTTTCAAAGATATGATTTTTCAGTTCTTTTGATATGGTTAAACAGTTATGTTTCCAACCTAGCTTTTTAATATATGAGAAAGTTATTTTTAATGTCATAAATTATTCTCTAATTAATTGATGGAAAAAATGAATAGTGATTTAAACCAATATAAGCTTTTAAAAATTTTTATTAATTATTTTAATAACTTTCAAATAAAATAAAATTACCCATCCAGTAAGCAATGAATTTATACTTCGCACCACCATGAGTTCACAGGTATTAAATTAGCCACAAAGGAACTCTTGGGAGGAATCCAAACTTAATAAGAATGGACAAGAATGCTATTTTAAAAAGAACATGAAGCCAAAAGTATGGTATATAACTCTGATTCAGTCCACGATAATGTGTCACTATTTCTCTGCTATTTTTATAGATAGTTATATTTTTGCCTCTATTCTTAGTCCTCTTTCTTTCTCAAAGAAAGCTGAATTTCAGAAGAACTGAACTAGTTTTTTTTTTCTCTTTGTAAAAACCAAACTATTTTTAGACCTCAGATATTTCTATCATTAAACCCATGTGACAAAGCATATTTTGAAAGGGAGCGTGGCTTATAAAATGGTTTTCACACTGTGAGTATGTGAGTGTTTCTTTAATTCCAGAATAATAACAACAATCAGGTCTCAAAAATCTCTGTAAGTGACTGCCTGCCAACTTTCAGCACATAGCCCCTTAAAGTCCCTTGATAGTTAGGGCTTGCTGCCTGCCATATAATGCTGAAGCTCTTGGCAAGACTCTCCCAATTTATGGGGCTTTGGGAGACACAGCCTTGAGCTCTGTTGCAGCAATAGTTGAGCATCTGCCATGCCAGAAAGCCCAGAGTTTCCGCTGGCAACAGCGTGTCCCTGCCCAGGCAAGCATTGCAGAGTGCAGGAGAGCCAGAAGACTCCCATAAGGCTGGAGGCACAGTTTCCGTTTGCCAGGCTGCCAACATCAAGCAGTTGATGTTTAGCCATGACTGCAAATATATCATATGAAAATCTTTGACAATCTGCATTTGAAACACCTTTGTACCATCAAGTAAAATGTATGTATTAATTTTACATAAATATTAGCCAGAAATATTAACCTTACTAAGGATTAAGGTTGAAGATAAAGCAGTCCTACTCTAGACAATATCGGGACATTGATGTTACATTATTACTATTATATTAGTTACCATTACTGAATATGCGCCAGATCTCAGACACCATGTTAAATGATTTACATACATTACATTTTGTATGACAATACAAATCCAATTTAAAAGTTGTGAAATTCACACAAAGTCACTTTAAGACACTTGCTCAGTGTCAAGGCTTGTAGATGGGAGAGCTGGAACTTGAATGCAGGTTTTTCTGATACCAAAGGCTCCATGCTATTCTGTTTTTCTAGTGCCTTTGCAATTTTTTAAACTTTCATCTTAGGTTTGGGGTACATGTGAAGGTTTGTTACCTAGGTAAATTTGTAATTTTCCTTCTCACTCTCAGGACTCATTAGAGTGGAAAGGAGTTAGACTTACAAGACTTTCTACACTTTTCTGAAATTCTGGGTCTGCGATTTTTAAGGAACCTGGACTAGAAACAAAGTGAGCTCTGAACAAATCTTTAGTAATTTTTTAAACACAAAATTTGAGGCTTGTATTACTCAAGATTATTTTCTTTAACACTTTCACTGAAGTTCTGCTTAAGTTTGGATGAGCTTCCCAATGCCTCCACGTCACAGTATGTGTTAAGATTAGACATTAGAAAAATCCGTTACTTAGAGAGATTTAGAAGAAAAAAGATGCAATTTAATATATCTGACCAGTGGCTTTAACAATTGACATAAAAAAGCATTTGGAATCGACATTATCTATGCATAATACTATTTACCCATGAAAAATATTTACCCACTCAAATATGTGCTATATTAACCATAGGTATAGCCCATGAATGTGGGTCATGGTATAGCCATGAATGTATATGGTTATATAATTTTTATTAATAGGCATGTCAATTGTCACGTATGTTAAGACAGATACATAGCTGAGAAGCCCTGTTATTACACAGACACATGGGCAGACTCATACCATTACCTAGAAATATTTCTTATTTTCTAATCCAGAATACAAAGAAAATATATTTTCAAGAAATTTCATTTTATTGTGGAATAACTTATTTATAAGGACACTATAGCTCATCATTTGATCACTTGTTTGGTTGTCTATTTTGTAGAATAATCTTTATTCATTTATAAAATAGTATGTAAAAAATGTAATAAAGAAAATACACACGATACAAACTTAAATAAAAAGTACTATCACCTGTAAACACCCCAAAATAAATATACACCTTTTCAGACACAAATGACATTCACAGTATGTCGCTTATGGAGAAGAAAAAACAAAGCTGTAAGTAATATTTGCCTCTTTCAACCCCTGAAATAAATCAGAATTCTATATTCTACTATCCTCAATAATAAATTGTTAATGAAATAAAGACAGGAAATTACAAAATAAGGGCAAAAATGCCTTATGTGGAGGACGATTTGTCTAATCTCTTCATTTTTTGTTGATAAATTGAGAGATCATAAGATATACCACTGAAAAGAAAGAAAGAAAAAAAAAGAATAAGACATCAAACAGTGTAAGCCAGAAAATCTTCCTCTTCTTTACTCCTCCATGCCATATCCAATCATTTCTAAGTCATGTGGTTTTTACCACATTTCCATATCTGCTTAAAATTCTCCCTCCCCTCTAATTAACATGTCCTTGCCTTAAGCATCACTTCTCTGGGGGGAGCTGTGTCTACTGCCCCACTGTGCATCAGACTGCCTCTTCGACATTCTCAAAGAGCTCTGATAATTTCCTTCAGAGCCCTTATCTGAGTCTGCTATTGGATGTTTACTCATATGATTATTTGATTATTTCTCTCATTTTTCTGAGAGAATAGGGACCATGTCTATTTACTTCTCTCCATTTTGTTCATATCTTCAACACGTCATCTGGCACATAGTTGTCAATCTTCTTTGACTGATTGAATGAACAAAATTAATACATAATTTAAAATTTAAATTAGATAACTGTTAAAAGTTAAAGAAAATAATTTTTGGAATATGAGATAGTTCATATCCTTATAGATTTGAATATAATTGTTCTCTCCAAAATATTATCACTCTAATTCTTTTTTTATTGTATACATTTACAGTATACAACATGATGTTTTTATATATTGATACATGGTTAAATGACGATTACAGGTAAGCAACTTAACATAATCATCATCTCACATAGGTACTTTTTGTGTGCATGTGGTAAGAACGCCTAAACTTGCTCTGTTAGAAAATATCCTGGACACAATACAATACTATTAACGATGGTTCTCGTGCTATATTTTAGATATCTAGATTTTTTTCCTCCTACATAAAACTGAGACTTTGTACACTTTAATCCACATCTCCCTATTCCACCTCCCTTTCCCACCTCTAGCAACTAGCATTTTATTCTCTGTTTCTATGTATTCTACTTTTGTTTTTCTTAAAAAAATTTCCGCATATAAAAGTGAGCACAAAGTATTCTTTTTTTTGGCTGGCTATTACACTTAACATAACACTTGTCCTTTAAGATTCAGAATAAATATTATCAATATTACTACTTCATGAAACATTTTTCCAGGAACCAGTAAAAGACACATAGAGAAGACTTGAACCTAACATGTAGCTTGAGGCTAAGCCACCCAGAAAATACAACAGTTAGGAAAGTAACCACTTGTGGTCACAAAGTCAGTGAAATATTGGGGCTCTTTATTAAACAACATTGTTTGGGAAATTACTAGTAGAGCTATTTCCTCTTTAATCCAATTACATCACCAAGGGGTCAAAGGAATCACATTTGGTTTTGTAGTAGTACTAGTACACGTGATTAACTGCCCATATTTCATGGAATCATAGAAATATTTTGCTGTATATAATGGGGTGTGTTCTAGTATTATTTTTAAATGACTAAAACAAATAGAAAAACTGGAAACTTTTTGAAAAGTGGATAAATGGCTTTGTTTTGTCACCACAATACGTCTTCAAAACTAATTTTCCAACCCATCTCCCAAGTGTGAGAGTCAAAAAGAAATAACTGTATTTGCAAGATTTCAGAGTTTGTTGTAAATAAGTGATTTAATGAGAGACATATTCAAAATTACTAATTACTATATTTGAAATCATTTCATGTCACACATTTCCCACGGTTCTTTAGAATTTAGGTTTTATATGATATAGATTTTGCATGACAGATAGACTTTTCCTTTAATTCAGCTGTTTCTCTACGTAAAAGGTAAATAGAACCTAAGACAAAAAGGTCCTGTATAAAAATAGTTTCAATGAAATATAACTAGGACAAAGATTCTGATTTCTGTTGATAGCAAAAATGTTTTTGCAAAGTAACATCTGGATTTTTTGTAGGTGTTGAGTTGCCATGATATTATGGAAAAGCAAAGGGCCACATTGGTGTGGGTGAAATGCCAGTGCAGGGAGAATGGAAGTGAGCACATATCATACACTCTGACTTAATTGGGATGGGGAGTTTTCTTCCACTTTTCCTTGGCTCATTAACTAGGAGTCTGCTGCCATCAGCACTTGAAAGAATATAATAAGCTTGTGCTAAGGATCTTTCACCCCAGACACTTATGACTTGTCTACACTGGCATAACTTTTTATTCTTCCATTTATTTCTCATAGGACTCTCATATCAGCAGTTTGATTACTGGCCACTGTATTGTGCCTTATATCAGTCATACTAATATTTGTTATCAACAGTGGGCAGACCTGAAAAGAGATTAGCACTCTTTTAATCATAATGTGTTTGAGGGTATGATAGTCTGATTTTCCCATTATTATCATCAATCTTAGATAGAGGAAAGATTGAAGTAACACTAGCATGTCCTTGCATAATCAAAACTCAGTTGCTAGAAAAAGATTTTTAAGTTCAAATTGTGTCCCCTTAGCAATTGAGGAATGAAAAAATCAAAATATCAAAAGAGGAAGACTGGAGTAATTGTGGCTGACATTTCTCATGCTCATCTTTCATTTCTTGAATGAAGTGGGTGTATATGGGAGATGAGTGATGGTGGTGGTGAGTAGGGGGAGGTGGGAGGGAGAAACAGAGAAACTGAAAAATGTGAGTCTTTCTATATTTTCCCATAAAAAGGGCTGTGTTCACTAGAGTAAAATACTTTATTTATCTATCTAACTATCTTCCAAAGTGAATTTGCTGGTCAAATTTACTACGGCTTTTTTAATATAAAAATTTTGGTTTTCCTATGACTAGAGTTGTCCCTTGATACCAACATTAAGAAATAGGATATATTGTAATAGAATATAGCATATTAGAAAATGAACTAATAATATTTTAAATACCTGAAAAAAGTACTCTTAGGCAGCAAGGAAATTTTTTTAAAAATAGTGAAATTATGATATGAGATTCACTTTTGTAATGCAAAATTATCTAAAGTAGAAAAGTATTTTTAAGAGCAAAAAAATCAATGCATGATTTGCCTAAATCAAAAATATTTATATACTGAACTTATGTTTGCCAATCTATAAGTTATTTGAGTTTTAAATTGAATCACATACATTGTACAGTAACAATGGTGCCCTGCCTTGATGTTGTATTATTATCCAGGAATAAATTATTGTGTCCCTCTCTCCACTCTGTTTCTCCTGTGCTTTTCCGATTTGTTCTGGAAGAGCACAATCTTATCAGGTTTTAGTGTGCTGCTGCATAGATTTAAGAGAGTATATATCACCTATATCACCAGGCCTCCCCCTTGTATTTCCAGAATGTATGATATAAATTATTGGGAAGTATATACTGAAAACATGACTTTAGTAAATCTGGTTTAATACCTAATACTCTGAATGGAGCCAAAACAGAGACAGATAACAGACAATGTGAAAATGTAAATTTACTTAAAATGAAAGGTACATATATAGAGAATCTCTTTGAATGAGTTTTTAAGACAGTTTTTTCTTTTCTCTCACCAAATCTATTCTCAAGTCAGTTTTCATAATAGAAATTGCATTTACCAAAACACGAACATTTCACATGTACATATAATTTTCTCAAAAATTTAATTTGTTTCCATTATTTGTTATATTCATTTCATAGTATATTTAAATCTATAAATACATTATTTATGAAGCCTAGATATGATTTTTATATTCTATGAATATGTGAAACATGTACATTTGTTTTTTAACCTGTCATTCTGCTTTAAAAAGAAACAAAAACTCATGCACAGAAAATTCCTTTACATTTTGTTAAGTTTTTGCTTCCATTTTGTTACTAACTTTACATAATACATTGTCACTGTTTTTGAGGACTGTTGGCAATGACAAGTGCTATGTCATGGGCAGATCACTTGTAAATGTATCTTGACATAATTTCTTCAACTGCATCCATATATCTTTTCATTTCACTTAAAAATGTTCTCCCCATGCTAACTATGTGCTAGAATATGCCAGATGGTCATATATGCAGTCATAAACAAGACAGTTTTGGTTTTCTACCCTTGCAAAGTTAGTTTCTAATTTGTATGGAAAACATGAAAAAATTATACATAAAATAGTAAAGGTTATGATAGAAAAAGTATACATTGTTATGGGAAAACATAATAATGGTAACTCATCTAGTCTTCAAGTAATTTGAAGTTTTAAACTGACACCTGAAATACATGCTAGTATAAATATATAACTTAAGAGATGTTTATTCTATTCACTTAGCATGTCCTAGCACTCAGTATAATATATAACTGGTGTATAGTAGGCAGCCAAAAAGCCATAGAGAATAAATAATAGATGAGTGAAAGGGCTTGGCAACCAAAGAGATTTCATAGTGAGATGGGTACAAGGTGTTAAATTATGCCCCTGGCTGACAGAGAGAATGGACTCCCCGTAGTTACCTAAGATGATTAAAGTTAAGGCAAACCAGGCAGCCATAGCTGGGTGAGGGAGGAGTCACATACTGTATGTTATCAGAAAGATGTTGTAAAAGTGTTACAAGACCTTCCTTTCTACAATCAAGCCAAACCAGTTCCTGTTGTGGGTGCTGAGATAAACTGTGGCCAACACCCGCCTACCCCACTGGTTATTTGAAAGAAACATCTGACAGAGACCTCTGGTTTGGGGCTTGTAAACCATCCAAACAGGGCTTGCCTATTTTGACCAATCAGAACCAAACAAGTTTGAATCTTTGATTTGCATAAACGGACTTGATTGAGAACCTGAGTAGGAACTTTCCCCTTTTAAGCCAGATCTTCACTTTTTTTTCTACAGAGAATGTACTTTCACTTTACTGAATTCTGTGCCTCCCCAATCAGCAGACTTTTTTCTTAGAAAATCGTTATATTTTTGCCCCCACTGAACTCATTAATCTTTGATTAACAAAGTTTGCAGAGAGAACAGAAAACATAAAAGCTTGAATGTGAGAGGATATAGAGAAAATAAGTTAATCATGACTAGGTGAAGAATGAAGAGACGAAGTTGGAGTTTTAGATAGAGGCCAGGTTCTCAAATATTTTTGAGTCCCTGAAACCAACTGAAATTAAAAAAAAAGATTTACATAATTAAATCATCAAATTGAATTTCAGAAAAATCACTCAGGCAACTCTGTAGAGAATAGCTTGGAGGGGCCAAATCCGGTAGAAGAGAGAATTTAAGACTGTAAAGGTCATCCAGCTGGGATAAATGAGCTCATCTAGCTGAGAGAAGATATCTCAGACTATTAATACAGTTGGATTTTTGAGAAATGTGAACATGTCCCTAAAGAACTTAGGGACATGAAAAACTTAGTTATGAGTTTAATGTGTTGAATGTGGAAGAGGTTCGTGTCAACGAAGATTCTCATGTGCTAAGGGAACTAAAATAACAAACAGTAGTATTTTAAAGAAAAATAGACCTGTGCAAAAAGAATCTGAGATGTCTGTGTGGTATTCACATTAAAGTGTCTAGCTGACAAATGGAAATTAGGGTACAAAGAGGTTATCAGTTTTCTCCACTAGAAAATATCATATATTTCCAAGATGTGAAGGGTAGAGTTTATCTAGGGATTTGAAAGTCCAGTTTGCAGGAAGGTAATTAACTATTTTAGTTGAGAAGTCGTTTCTGAGATTTTGATCTCACAGAGACTGTGGAGCTTAGCCTGTTGGTACAGTAGTGGCTGAAGAGTCAAATAATGAAATCTAAAACACAAAGCTAAGGAAATGGAAGCTGGTGGAAGTGGGGGAAAAAAATGAACATAATGTGCTCCTGGTCAAAAACAGCATTTAGAAATAATTGACCCAATGGAGGCGGAGATTGCAGTGAGCCGAGACCGCGCCACTGCACTCCAGCCTGGGCGACAGAGAGAGACTCCGTCTCAAAAAAAAAAAAAAAAAAAAAAAGAAAAACAAAAAAGAAATAATTGACCCAATAATATAGAGGAAGCATTGCTGTTGTTCTAGGTTAAATAAGAATTAGTGTATGGGTTTAAAATTTTTTACTTGAAAAATGGTGAGTAAATGCATAATTCTGTAGAAGTATCTCTAGAGAACTCAAGTTGGTGCAGTGCATATCACTTAATTTCTTGGATGTAACCAGAATGCAAAATAAATCTTGTTGCCTTGTTTATCTTTTATGTCCAAATAGCAAAATAGGGAAGTGGATTCCTAAACATATTAAGCCAAAACTGTTAAAAACCACCAAAGGAGGTGAGAAATGAAAGATGCCTAGTATCTTTTCGTGGACTATTTGGACACCTAGGCCGATCATTTTGAGACCAAGTAGAGGGCTGCTTGAATGCAGAAATTGTTCTTTCAAGGCAGATAAAAAGTCATGCGTATTCTCTTATCCATGATCCGTAGTCGTCATAAATATTTCCTTTTTTGTTATAATTCTGGGCCAAAAAGAAAATTAAAAATTTTGTTTGACTTTCTTAGCTTGATCAACCACAGACTTATTTTTATTTAGACAATAATAAATTCTAGTAGATTACCTGTTCAAGAGAAAAATAAATTTTGTGATTCATAAGTTTAAGAAAGTTACCATTGATATAATAAGGAATTAAAAATATATATCCTGCAATGAACTTAAATAAGGGATATTTCCCCCTCTGACCAAGCTTGCTTTTGATAAATGGGCATGATCAGTTTCAATTAATACTGTTGTCATCTCTATCTGGTCATTGTTCTCTGCAAGAAACTACTTGCTAAGAAAGATAATTTTTATCTCCTTTAGAAAAGCAGGAGTTATAGGATAAATGCTTATGTTAAGAAGTTTCAGGCAACTGAGTATTTCATAGACATTTACTTGATTTTCTTCTAAAGTAGCAAAAGTTTAGGAATGTAAATGCCTATTTTACTATGAAGATAATTTATTATTTTGATGAGAAATATATTCTAAAGGTTCATTACTATAAAAATGTATTACAGATTCCAAAATTAAAGTAGATACATTAAAGACCAACCTAGCATTGTCAAAAGCAGAATGAGTTGTACAAATTCACAGTTTATTGGAGAAGGAGGGAATAGTTTTATTACAATGTCTATGGGGATCTGAGCTTACTGTGCTCAGATTATTCTTCATTATCACTTTCAGCATACCACAGGAGCTTTCCAAATCTTATATGGAATAGACTACAAAGAATAAAGTTAGAGATAGGCCCACATATACTACTTCGAGATACACTTAGTCAAGCA
Source organism: Gorilla gorilla gorilla (assembly GCF_029281585.2). Lineage (NCBI taxonomy): Eukaryota > Metazoa > Chordata > Mammalia > Primates > Hominidae > Gorilla > Gorilla gorilla. Next base: position 108,049,685 of record NC_073228.2, read on the forward strand.
GCAGTCTATACTTTTTGGACATTTGTATGGATTCTTTTGAGAAATGACTATTCAGATCTTTTGCCCAATTTTTAGTAGATTATTTGAGTTTTTTGCTGGTGAGTTGTTTTGGTTTCTTGCATACTCTGTGTTTTACTGTAATGCCTCAAGCTTTGCTCTTTTTGTTTAGAATTGCTTTAGCTATTCAAGGTCTTTTGTGGTTCCATATAAATTTTAAGATTTTCTGTATTTCCATGAAAAATGTAATTGATATTTTGATAGGGGTTGCACTAAATTTGTATATTGCTTTGGGTAGTGTTGCTATTTTAACAATATTCTTCGAATTCATGAGCATGGAATATATTCCCATTTTTGTATCATCTTTAGTGTCTTTCATCAGTGTTCTATAGATTTTTTGGATAGATTTTTCATTTCTTTGGTTAAATTGATTCTTTGGTATTTTATATTCCTTGTAGTTATTGTAAGTGGGATTACTTTTTAATTTTTTTCATAATGCTTGGTATTGGCATATATAAATGCTACTGATTTTTGTATGTTGATTTTGTATCCTGCAGCTTTACTGAATTTATTGATCAGTTCTAATAGTTTTCTGGTGGAATCTCTAGGATTTTCTAAGTATAAGATCATGTAACTGCAAACAAGGTTAATTTGACTTATTTTCCAACTTACATGCCTTTTATTTCTTTCTGCTGCCTAATTGCTCAGTAGGGACTTCTTGTATTATGTTAAATATGAGTGGAGAAAGTGAGTATCTTTGTTTTGTTCCAGATCTTAAAGGAAAGGCCTTCAAATTTTCCCCTGTTCAGTTTGATGTTAGTTGTGGGTTTGTCATATATGGCCTTTATTATTTTGAGGTATGTTCCTTCCATATCCAGTTTGATGAGGTTTTTTTAATCATAAAAAGGATGTTGAATTTTATGAATGCATTTTAAGTATCTATTGAAATAATCATTTGTTTGTTTTGGTTCTGTAAATGCAATGTATTATGTTTATTGATTTGTGTATGTTGAACCATTCGTGCAACCCTAGGATTAATCCCACTTGATCATGGTGAATGGTCTTTTTAATATTTTGTTGAATTTGGGCTGCTAGTATTCTCTTGAAGATATTTGCATCTATATTCATTAGGGATACTGGCCTGTAGTTTTCGTATCTTTGTTTGGTTTTTGGTTTCAATGTATTGCTGGTCTCATAGAATGAATTGGGAAATATTCCCTCCTCTTCAATTTTATAAAATTTTGAGTATAATTGGTATTAGTTCTACTTTAAATGTTTGGTAGAATGCAGCAGTGAAGCCATTGGGTCCGGGGCTTTTTAAAATTATGGTTTGATCTTACTACTCATTTGGTTTGTTGAGATTTTCTACTTAGTGGTTCAATTTTGGTAGTTGTATGTGTACAGAAATTTACTCATTTTTTCCCTAAGTTTGCATAGAGTTGTTTGTAATATTCTTTCATGATTATTTGTATTTCTGTGGTCTCAGTTGTTACGCCTCCTTTTTGTTACTGATTTTATTTATTTAGGTCTTGTCTCTTTTTTCCTAGTCTAGCTAAATATTTGTTGATTTTGTTCATCTTTTCAATAAGACAACTTTTCATTTAATTGATCTGATGTGTTATTCTTTTGGCCTCAATTTTATTTATTTCTGCTCTGGCCTTTATTATTGATTCCTTCCAATTTTGGGTTTGGTTTGTTCTTACTTTTCTGGTTCTTTGAGGGGTATGACTAGGTTGTTATTTAAATCTTCCTGCTTTTTTGATATAGGCATTTATTGCTATAAACCTCCTTCTCAGTATTGCTTTGCTATATCTCATAGATTTGGGTATTCTGTAGTTTTATTTGTATTTATTTCAAGAAATTCTTATATTTTGTTCTTAATTTCTTCATTGACCCATTTACCATCCATGAACATGTTGTTTAATTTCCATGTGTTTGTGTAGTTTCTGAGGTTCCTCTATTATTCACTTCTAGTTTTCTTCCATTGTGGTTAGAAGATATTTTTTATATGACTTCTACATTTTTGAGTTTGTATAGACTTGTTTTGGTGCCTCAGCTATTATCTGTTCTGGGGAATGTTTCATGTGCTGATGATAAAAATGTTTATTCAACAGCAGTTGAGTGAAATGTTCTTTAAATGCCAATTATGCCTATTAGATCTAGTGTGTAGTTTGTGTCTGAAGTTGATTTTTTGTCTGAATAATCTGTGTGTTACTTAGAGTGGGGGTGTTAAAGTCCCCTACTAGTACTGTATTGCAGTCTGCCTTTGCCTTTAGGTCTATTAATGTTGCTGTTTATATGTAGAGCTCTAGTGTTGGGTGCGTAGATATTTATAATCATTATTGACTCCCCCTGAATTGACCTCTTTATGATGATATTGTGACTTCTTTGTCTCTTTTTTACAGTATTTGATATGTAGTCAATTTTATCTAATATAAGTATAAATTACTCCTGCTGTTTTGTGGTGTATGTTTGCATAGACTGTATTTTTCTGCTCCTTCACTTTTAGTCTATGTGTGTCTTTACAGGTGAAATGGGGTTCTTGTAGGCAGTACATGGTTGGGTCTTGTTTCTTTATCCATTCGGCCACCCTACGTTTTTAATTGAGTAATCACATCTATTTACATTCAGTTATTACTGATAACAAACTTACTATTGCCATTTTGTTGTTTGCTTTCTGGTTGTTTTGTAACTCTTCCCTTTCTTTTGTTCTTTCTTACTGTCCATCTATGTGTTTTAATTCATTCATTGCTATGTTTTAATTCATTCATTGCTTTTTATTTTTAATGAATCTACTGTAGGTTTTTGTGTTACGGTTACCATGTGGCTTACAAAAATATTTTCTAAATATAGCAAGTTATTTTAAAGAGATGACAATTTATCATAGCTAAAGAATAGAGACAAATAGAAAAATGGAAATAAAATTCTATATATTAACTCCACCCCCGACACACATATTTTGACATTTAGTTGTCTCAATTTATGAATTTTATATTACCTATCTCTTAATAAGCAGCTCTATATATTATTGTTTCTGATAGACTTGTTTGTTGGACTTCATACTAGAGGTATAAGTGATTTTCACACTCTATTAGAGAGTTCTTGTTTTATCCATGTACTTTGTTTTACCAATGGATATTATACCTTCAATTTTTTTTTGGACATTAGTGTTTTGTTTTTTTATCTCTCAGACTGAAGAGCTCAATTTAATATTTCTTGTAAGATGGGTCTGGTGGTGGTGAATTCTCTCACCTTTTCTTTGTCTTGGAAAAACATTATCTCTCCTTCATATTTGAAGGATAACTTTGCTAGATACATTGTTTTGGGTGACAAATTTATTTATTTCAGTAGTTTGAAAATGTCATTCCACTGGCTCCTGGACTGTATGATTTCATTGAGAAGTCTGTTGCCCGATGATTTGGAGCCCCTTTACATGTTATTTTCTTATTTGCTTTTGCCTCTTTTAGGAGCATCTCTTTGTCCTTGAGGTTTGAGAGTTTGATAATTTTATGCCTTTAGATAGTCTTATTTGGGTCCAAACTGTTTGGTGTTCTCTGACCTTCCTTTGCTGGATATGTATATCTTTCTCATGTTTTGGAAAGTTTTCTGCTATTATTTCCTTGAAAAGATTTCTACCCCTTTCTTTCTCTAAACTACGTCTTGCACACCAATCATTCTTTAATTTGGTCTTTTGAGGTAATTTTCTTTATCTTGTAGCCAATCTATTATAGATTTTTGTGTTGTGGTTACCATGTTGCTTACAAAAAACATAGGCTCATTTTATTCTTTTGCATGTGGATATCCAGTTTTCCCAACACCATGTATTGAAGAGACAATCTTGGGGCATATTTCTATTAAATATTGTACTAAATCTATAGCTCACTCTGGGTAGTATAGACATTTTAACAATAGTAATTCTTCTAATCCATGAACATAAGATACCTTTCAAATCCATGAACCCAGAGTTTCTGTGTGTGTGTGTGTATACGTATGTATACACGTATATATATATGTGTGTGTATATATATATACTCACACATATTTAAATATATTTAATCACTGTTTTGTAGTTCTCAGTGTACAGAATTTTCACCATCTTGGTTAAATTTATTCGTAAGTATTTTATTTTTTGATGTTATTTTAAATTGGATTATTTTCTTCATATCTTTTAGATAGTTCATGGTTTGTATATAGAAACCCAGCTGACTTTTATATTTTATTTTGTATTCTGCAGCTTTATTGGATTTATTTATTAGCTGATCTGATTACTATACATAGTATGCATCAAAATATCACTATATACCCTATGGATATGTACAATTATTATTTGTCAGTTAAAAATGATCCTAAAATTATCATTGGAGTATTTATGGTTTTCTAGGTATAAAAACATGTCATCTGAAAACACAGACAATTTTACTTCTTCTTTATTGATTGGAATGCCTTTATTACCTTTTCTTACCTGTTTGGTCTGGCTACAATACCAAGTACTATGTTGAGTGGAAGAGGTAAGAATTGGCATCCTTTTTTCTTCCTGTTCTTAGAGGAAAATATATCAACTTTTTACAGTTGAGTATAATGTTAGCTGTGGGCTTGTCAATATATGGCTGTTATTATGTTGAGTTAAATTTCTTATTTACCTAATTTGTTAAGAGTTTTTATCACAAACTGATGTCAAATTTTGTAAAATACTTTTTCTTTGCATCTATTGAGATAATTATGATTTTTATCCTTTGCTCTTACTGTGATATATTACATTTATTTATTTGTATAATCCTTAAATCACAGGAATAAATTATACTTGATTGTGGTGTATGGTTCTTTTAATATGCTGTTGAAATTGTTTTACCAGTATTTTGTTAAGGATTTTTGCATCTATATTCAAAGGAATATCAGCATATAATTTTTTTTCCTTGTAGTGTCTCTGTGTTGGTATCAGGATAATGTTAGCCTTGTAAAATGAGTTTAGAAGTGTTTCTTCATTCAATTTTTTGGAAGATTTTGAAAACGACTTTTCTTCTTTGAATGTTGGTAGAGTTCACCAGTGAAGACATATGATCCTGGGATTTTCTGTGTCAGAAGGTTTTATTTTTTATTACTGATTAAATCTCCTTACTAATTTTTGGTCTGCTCAGAATTCCTATTTCTTCATTTTTCAGTCTTGGTAATTTGTGTGTTTCTAGGAACCTATCCATTTCTCCTAGGTTATGCAGCTTGTTGGCATATAATTGTTTATAGTAGTCCTTTAGGATCCCTTATATTTCTGGGTTGTGATTTGTAGAGTCTCATCTTTCATTTATAATTTTATTTATTTTTGTCTTCTCTTATTTTAAGGTAACTTAATCAATTTTGTTGACTTTAAAAAAGAACTCTTAGTTTCACTTAATTTTTTCTATTGATTCTCTAATTTTTTATTTATTTCTGCTCTAATCATTTCTCTCTTCTGCTAACTTTGGCTTAGTGTATTCTATTTCTATTTATTTGAGGTATAACATTAGGTTAATTATTTAATATTTTTCATTTTGTTTATGCAAGCGTTTATTACTATAAGATTCTCTCTTTAAACTGCTTTTGTTGCATTCTACAAGATTTGGTATGTTTTGTTTCCATTTTCATTTATCTCAAGATTTTTTTTATTTCCCTGTTGACTTCTAGTTTCACCCAGTGGTTGTTCAGAAATGTGTTGTTTAAAATACACATATTTGTGAATTTTTTAATCATTCCTTGTTACTTTTTTCTAGTTTCACATAATCTTGGCAGAAAGACACTTGATATAATTTCACTCTTTCTAAATTTATTAAGACTTTTAACAGTTTATATTAAGGCAATATGAACTTTACTTCAATTGCATACAAATGCTCTTCACTTTTACTTCTCTCCTCCTTCCCCATATTTTGTTACTGATATCCATTTTGCTTCTCATTATATTTAACATTATCAAATTATTTTAACTATAGTTACTTGAATACTTTTGTCTTTTAACTTTTACACTACAGCTAAAGGTGATATATGCACCCTTATTATGGTATTAGAGTATTCTAGATTTGACTATATACTTACCTTAACCAGTAAATCTTATACTTTCATATTGCTAACTAGCACCCTTTTATTTCAACTTGAAGAACTCCCTTTAGTGTTTCTTATAAAGCATATTAGTGATGATGAACACCCTCAGCTTTTGTTTGCTTGGCAAGTCTTTATCTCTCCTTGATTCCTGATGGACATCTTTGCCAGGAAATATGTTCTTTGTCTGCAGGTTTAAAAAATAATTTAAGTTTGTGATTTGTCTATATTTTCACACGTTCTCCTGGCCTGCAATATTTCCACTAAAAAATCTGCTTATATTCTTATGGGTGTTTCTTTGCAGGTGATTTACCTATTTCTCTTGCGGTTTTCAAAATGTTGTCTTTGCCCATTGACTTTTGACAATTAAATTGTAAGGTGTCTCAGTGAAGACTCTTTATGTTCAATCTATTTGAAGTTTTGGGAGCTTCATGGAACTTGATACCCATTTCTTTTTCCAGATTTTGGTAATTTTTGTTTTGTTCTTTCTTTAAATAAGCCTCTACCCCTTTTATTTTATCTGTTTACTCTAGAAATCTTATAATGCATATATTGGTTACTTGATAGTGTCTCATATGTCTCATAGTCTTACTTCATTGCTTTTTATTATTGTTTCTTTTTGTTCCTCTGACTAGATAATTTTGAATGATCTGTCTTTAAATTTGCTGATTCTTTCTTCTGCTTAATTAAGAGTTTTTAGCTCATTTATTGAATTCTTCAGCTCCGAATTTCTATATGGTTCTTTTTTATAATTTATATCTCTTTGTTGAATCTCTCCTTTTGTTCATATATCGTTATCTCGATTTCTTTTGGTTGTCCTTTTGTGTCCTCACAGCACAATGAGCTTCTTAAGACCATTATTTTCATTCATTTTTCAGGTAATTTGCAGATCTCTCTTTCTATGAGGTGAGCCACTGGGGCTTTATTTTGGTCTGTTTTAAATGTTCAAAAAATGTTAATATTCCTTGAAGACTTACATTACTGTTTTGGCAATCCAAGAATTAGTCACACCTTCCAGTTTTTACTGATTGACTTTGAGAAAGAAACACTATCCTCTGTTAGTCCAGCCAGAGATTTGGAGAATCTCTCAGGTCTTTTATGTGGATGCACCCACTGTACTATTCTTGTTCCCTTTTTGGATGAAAGTTCTAAGATTACGTGCCTTCTCTTGATCCCACTAGTCTAGACCGGGTGCCTCAAGCTTCCTGTTTATTTTTCTTAGGGACGTGCCCTGAGTACTCTAGGTTGTGCACCTTCTCCCATTCCAGGAGAGTCTAACTGGCTGCTGATATCTGTGTGCTATCTTCAGAGGCTAGCATGTACTACCTGTGTGGGAGTGCACACCATCTGCAGGAGACGGTGGGGCACTAGCCATGGGTGGAGGGAACTGCTGAGGGCATATGTCAGCTGGTTAAGTAGATTCACAGTTGAGATGGGCCATGGAGTTTATGGGAATAACTCTTGATGGGTCTGAAAGTTGGTCAGTTGGATGTGAGGACATTTGTTTAGATCTGTGCACCAGCTGCCATTAAGTCCCCTACCCTATTCTCTTCTCCTGACTTCTCCCAGGAGATTCAGTTATTCTGAATCCCTCAGTGTTTTGAGTGGGGTGAGACAGAAGTGGGCTTCCTAGGCATTGTCCATCAAGGCTGGGGAAACCAAGTCCTCACTTCACTCTAAATTTTCCCCATGAGAGAAATTATGGGTCAAGGGGCTCTCTCTTGCCCGTGAGCTGTACTGCTTTGGGAAAAAAATGACATGGATAAAGTGAAACTGTTCTTATTCTCTCCCATATATCTATTATGTTTTCGTTTTGCTTTTTTCTCCACCGAGGTGTTGCTGCCTCTCAATTGGACTCCCGAGCTCCCATAAAGGTATTCTTGTCCATGAGTGGTTGTTAAAGTTGATGTTTATTGGAGGTTCGAAAGCTGGAATCTTCTATTTCATCATCTTCCTGATATCTGTCAGACACGTTATTTAACAATATTACATACTGGCAATTTTCTCCTTCTGCTTTTCACTAAAGGAAATCATGATGTCAAAACTGTATGGCTGATGGTAGGGATTTCCAGCTTATGGACTGGCATGTAAGAAGCTTGGAAGGCACCACTTTATTCTAATAAGTAAAAAGCTGAAAAAACTGAAAACTCAACACCATTTTTCAGAGTTGTCAAAATAGTGAGGTCACAAGGTAAATTGCCCCCAAAACTGGAGAGAATGACAGGTGAATACAAGCAATAGAATTTGTTGGAAAAAAATCCCTGCAGGAACCAGTGCCAAGGTGGAGAAACTGTAATTATAAATGTAATTGAGGAATTACTCAAGACTTAGTGTTGACAAGTCTGAGAAGTTAAAACTCCTAGTAATCAGGGAGCCCCCATACTTTGTGAGTGTTACCTCCTGGAACTCTATCAGATTTTAATACTAAATATTGAAGAAAAATCCTCTTGTGCTTCTGGCAGGGGTAGGTGACATGTAACTATTTTGAAATACCAGAGTACATTTTTTTCTTTTTGTCTCAGAGCCTGACTGACCAAGGAGAAAGAAAATAACCAATTCTATCTACTTGAAGATTTCAACATGGGACAAAGGAAATACCCAGCTTTGACACACTCAAGATATTCTGTCCCACTTGAAGTGGAAAAAGACTAAGAAGTTCATAGTCCAGAGCCACAGGTTCACTAAAATACTGACATCTAATTATCGGAGGATATAATGCTTCTTTCCTCTTTATTCCCCAATCTTTAACACCATATTACTGAAGGCCTATTATTTACAACAGCTCTTTTTACCCAATGGATCACGCCTAGTTATCAAGAAAATGTTTCAAGACATACTAAAAGTCAAAAAGCAATGTTTGAAGATAAAAAGCAAAGATCTGAACCAGATTCAGTTATGGCAGGGGTGTTAGAATTGTCTAACCAGGAATTTGAAACAACTATGATTAATGTGTGAAGGGTTCTAATGGAGAAAATAGACAGCATGCAAGAACAGATAGGCAGTGTAAACGGGAAAATTAGAACTCTGAGAAAGAAAAAAATGCTGAAGATTAAAATAAAAAAAAATCAACATCAGCAGACATGAGGAATGCCCTTAATGGGCTTATTTGAAGACTAGACAGTTAGAAAAAAACTTCCAAGCTTGGGGATATCTCTACAGAAACCTCCAGAACTAAAGACCAAATATAAGATTGAATGAAAAAAAAGAACAGAACACTTAAGGACTATGAGGCAAATACAAAAGTTGTAACATATGTGTAATGAGAATAGCAGAAGAAAAAACAAGAAATAAAAGTTAAATTAGCAATATTTGAAAAATAATGACTGAGAATTTCTCCAAAATAATGTCAGACATCAACCCACAGATCCAGGAAGCTCACAGAATACCAAGCAGGATAAATGCCAAAAATCTACATGCAGGCATATCATTTTCAAGCGATAGAGAATAAAAGATAAAGAAGAAGCCAGAAAGAAACCAGAGGAACAAACCATGTTATCTGCAGAGAAAGAAATACAAGAATTACATCCAACAAAGAAGAGAGTGGAGTGAAATATTGTGTTAAAAGAAACAAATTGCCAACCTGCAATTCTCTACCCTATAGAATTATCCTTCAAAAGTGAAGAAAAAATAAGACATTGTCTAACAAAAATTGGCAGAAATTTGTAGCCAGTAGACCTGCCTTATAACAAATGTTAAAAGTAAAAGAGTTCTCTAGAGAGGAGAAAAAAATATAGGTTAGAAACTCAGATCCACGTAAAGAAAGAAAGGGCATCACTGGAAGAATAATAAATGCAAAATAAAACTTGTATTTTTCTTAATTAATTTAACAAATAATAGTTTATTCAAAATAATAACAGCAACAATGTATTCAATTATGTATTTATATATGTGTATGCTTATGTATAAGTTAATTCAATGGAAGAAATAATGCAAGGCACAAGGGGGAGAAATTAGGATTATTTTATTGTTATAAACAAGTCAACTGCCTTTGAAGGGGTATAGTGTTATTTAAAAGTAGACTTGGGTTAGTTGTAAAAGTATCACAAACTCTGGAACCACCACTAAAAGAGGTAAGAAAAATGTGTTCAGAAAGGAGAGAAAATTGAATCATATAAAATGCTAAAACAAAACGAAAACAGGCAGAAAAAAATTGGAGGATAAAAATAGTAATAAGAAACAGGGCAACAAATAGATTAAAATAAAAAATGTTTTATATATATATACATGCATATATATAAATATATATACAGCTATATATATAAATACATATAGATATATATATCCAGTTATTTTAATAATCACTTTAAAAAAAAGACAAGTTCTCCCTATGTTGCCCAGACTAGAGTGCAGTGATGATTCACAGGCATGATTCCACTACTGATCAGCACGAGAATTTTGACCTGCTCTGTTTCTGACTTGGGCCGATTCATCTCTCCTTAGGCAACCTGGTGGCAGCCTGTTCCCAGGTCACCACATTGATGTGGAACATAGTACAGATATTCCATCAGCATAGCTCACCACAGCCCAGAACTCCTAGGCTCAAGCTATCCTCCCACCTCAGCCTCCTGAGTAGCTGGGACTACAGGCATGTACCACTATGCCCAGCTCAATAATCACTTTGAACATCAGTGGTCTCAATACGCAATTAAAAGACAGAGATTGTCAGAGTTAATAAAAAAAAATACCTAACCGTATAGTATGTACAAGAAACCTGCTTTAAATATATAGAGTCATATAGATTAAAAGTAAATGCCAGGGGAAAGACAGACCATGCTAATACTAATCAAAGGAAAGTGAGAGTAGTTATATTAATTTCAGGTAGAATAGATTTCAAAGCAAGGAAAGTTATCAGAAATAAAGAGAGGCATTAAATAATGATAAAGGGATTGATTCTTCAACAAGATACAACAATCTCTACCATGTATGCACCTAAAAACATGGTGTCAAAATGCATGAGGCAAAAACTAATAGAACCTCAGGGATTAATTCACTATTGTAGTTGAAGACTTCAACATCCTTCTTTCAGAAATGAATAGATCCTGCACACATATAATTAGTAAGAACAGTTAACCTCAATAAAATCATCAATCAACTAGATATAATTAACATCTATCAACTATTTCACAGAATATACAGTTTTCTCAAGCTCACGTAGAATATTCACCAAGAGAGAATACATTCAGAGTCATAAAACTCATCTTAACACATTTTGAATTATAGAAATTATATAATACCTGCTATCAGATTATAATAAAAATTAAACTAGAAACCAGTAACAGAAAGAGAGTTGGAAAATGCCAAAATATGTATAGATTAAACAAGACACTTCTAAATGACACATGGGTTAAGAAAAAACCTCAAGAAGAATTTTTAAATATTTTGTATTAAATACAAATAAAAGCACAAATGATCAAATTTTGTGTGATGCAATGAAAGGAGTGCTTAGAAGGAAATTTATAGTGTTGACCATATATATTAGAGAAAAAAACTCCTGAAAATAATAATCTAAACATCCACATTAGGAAACCAGAAAAATAATAGCATGTTAAATCTATAATGATTAGGAAAAAAAAAAACAGAAATTAGAGCAGAAATTAGTGAAATTGGAAACAATAAAGCCACAGAGAAAAGTTAATGAAATCAAAAGATAACTATGAAAGGAACAATAAAATTGATAAGCCTCTTGTCAGGAAAAAAGAGGACACAGTTTACTAATATAACAAATCAAAGAGGAGATATCACTATGCGTCTCATGGACATTCAAAGGATAATAAAGGAATAGTCTAAACGATTCTATGTCCACAAATTTGGTAACCTAGATTAAATGGACCAATTCTTTGAAAAACATAATCTGCCCAAATGCACACACCAAAAGTAGACAATTTGAATACGTGTATCACTATTGATGAAATTGAATCAATAATTAATAATCTTCTCAAACAGAAAATACTAGGTTTAGATGGATTCATGGGTATATTCTACCAAACATTAAAGGAATTAAATTATATCTTTTTTTAACAGTCTCTTCCAGGATACAGAAGCAAAGGGAATACTTCCTAACTTACTCTATAAGATGAGCATTACTGTAATACCAAAACTAGACACAACATTACAGGAGAAGAAAACCAGAGACCAACATCTCCCATGAACTTAGAAGCAAAAATCTTAACAAAATGGAAATAAATGGAATCAAACACTATATAAAAATAATTATACATCATGACCAAGTGAGCTTTATTCCAGGTATGCAAAGCAGTTTCAACATTTGAAAATCAATTAATGAAATCCATCACATCAATAGGTAAAAAAAAAAAAAAAAGATACGGTCATATCAATAAATATAGAAAAAGTATTTGATGAAATCCAACAGCATTTCATGTTAAAAACTGTCGGTACCCTAGGAATGAGGAGAAAACCTTCTCAAATTGATGAAAATATCCTCAGAAAACCTTACAGCTAATATTGTAATTAATGGTGAGAAACTCAAAATTTTCCCACTAAGATCATGTACAAGGCATGGATGTCCCCTCTCATCACTGCTTTTCAATGTTGTACTGGAACTAGCTAAGGAATAAGAAAAGGAAATAAAAGAAATACACAGGCAAAAGACCCAGAATAGCCAACACAGTGTTGAAGGAGAACAAAGTTGGAGGATTGACACTACTTAACTTAAATCAAGACTTACTATGAAGCTACGGTAATAAAGACATTGTGATTTTAGTGAAGGAATAGACAAGGAGATCAATGGAACAGAATAGAGGGCCCAGAAAGAGGCCCACACAAATATAGTCAACTGATCTGATCTTTGAAAAAGGAATAAAGGAAATAAAATGGTGGAAGGAGTCTTTTCAACAAATGATGTTGAAACTGGAAATACACACACACATACACACACACACACACACACACACACAAAATATAGCCATAGATTTTATACCTTTCAGAAAACTCAACTCAATATGGATTAGAGACCTAAATGTAAAATGCAAACTATAAAACTTTTAAGTGGTAATATAGGAGAAAATCTACATGATGTTGGGTTTACCAATGACATTTTCGATGTAACACCAAAGGCTCTCAATGCAAGAAAGAATTGATACATTGGATTTCATTAAAATGAAAAATTTTTGCTCGTAAAATACACTGTTAAGAGAATAGAAAACCAAACCAGAGACCGGGAGATGGGATTTGCAAAAGACACACTTCACAAAGGACTGTTATCCAAAATATTTAGAAGAAACTCTTAAAATTCAACTGTTTTAAGATAAGCTAAGAAAACAATCTTATTTAAAGATGACCAAAGACATTAACAAGCACCTCACCAAAGAACATATTTAGATGCTTAATAAGCATATAAAAGGATGACCCGCATCATGTGTTATCAGAGAAATACAAGTTAAAGCAACAATGGGACACCTCTACCTCCCTATTAAAATGGCCAGAATCCAGAATACTGATGGTATGATTTGGCTGTGTCCCCACCCAGATCTCATCTTGAATTGTAGCTCCCGTAATTCCTGTGTCATGGGAGGGACCTGGTGGGAGGTAATTGAATCATGGAGGAGGATCTTTCCTGTGCTGTTCTCATGATAATGAGTAAGCCTCATGAAATCTGATGATTTTATAAATGGGAGTTCCCCTGCACATGCCCTATTGCTTGCCACCATGTAAGACATGACTTTGCTTCTCATTCACCTTCAGCCATGATTGTGAGGCCTCTCCAGCCATGTGAAACTGTGAATCAATTAAAACTCTTTCCTTTATAAATTACCCAGGCTTGGGTATGTCTTTATTAGCAGCCTGAGAACAGACTAACACAGCTGACAACATCAAATGCTGGTGCAAATGTGGAGCAACAAGAAATCTCATTCATTGCTGGTGGGAATGTGAAATAGTACAACCACTTTGGAGGAGACTTCCAGAATTTAGTTTAAAATTCAATGTATTCTTACTATATGATCCAGCAGTTGCATTCCTTGGTATTTACCCAAATGAACTGAAAAATTATGTTCACACTAAAACCTAAACACAGATGTTATTAGCCACTTTAGTTATAACTGCCAAAATTTGGAAGAAACCAAGATGTTTTTAGTAGGTGAATGGATAAATCAACTATAATACATCTCAACAGTGGAATGCTATTTAGCTCTAAAAGAAAATGAGCTGTCAACCAATGAAAAGACATGGAAGAAACTTAAATATTTATCACTAAGTGGAGGATGCTAATCTGAAAAGACTACATGCCCTGTGATTCCAACAATTTAACATTCTGGAAAAAGCAAAACTATGGAGACAATAAAAAATTAGTGGTTTCTAGGTGTTAGGGGAGAGAGAGGAATTTACAGCTGAGGCACAGGGAATTTTTAAGATAGTGAAATGATTCTGTATGATACTATAATGTTGGATGCATGTCATTATATATTTATCCAGACCTATAAAATGTACATGACCAAGACTGAACCCTGATGTAAACTATGGATTTTTGGTAATGATAGGTAAATATAGGTTCAATAATAATAACATATATACTACTTTGATGGGGGATATTGATAATTGTTGAGGCTATGCATGTGTCAGGGCTACAAGGCATATGAGAACTCTCCCTTCCATCCAACTTTGTTGTGAACTTAAAGTCTTAAAAAAGCAAGCAGATACATTGCCATTCAACATGACAGCCTCTAACAACATCTGACTTTTAGATTTAAACTAAAAAGTAAACTATAAAGTTCTTTTGGCCAATCTTGTCATGGAAAGTGTTAAACTGAAAACACTCTTTTATTAAGCTATGTATGCACTCTTAAATCACTAGGTTTTTCTTTTATAGTTATTTTCCAATAAAGAAGCAACACGTATATTAAGAGAAACTACATTGATGGTTGGAAATTCAGAATAAATTTTCACAAAGACAAAAAGAAGGATTTCAGATGTAGATTATATTCTCCATCTAATCCACAATATCTATTTAATAGTCATTGAACTGTATTAACAAGTAAAAGTAGGACTCTATTTCTCCGGACCTTGAAGGTTTTTTGGCAGAAATTTGTATATAGAAGGGGAAGATTGTGTGTCCTCCTTGCTACTTTTACAAATCTCTAAATTGAAAACTATTTATACAATGAAGTAGTAAATAATTCAGTAAATAATTATTTAGTTTGATTCGATTATTGAATGCATTAGCTAACCTTGAGTGTAGGAATTTCCCCCAAATGCAAATATTAGAGTAGACTGTATTTCCAAAGCTGAAAAACAATATCCACTATTTCTGCTTTAGCAATGTGACTTGCTTTCTCCTTGTCAAAAAATGCTACTTATTATCACTATCCTTGAATTTGGTCTGTCTAGGATGACCAAAGTTCCTGATTTGCCCAGGAATGTACTTTTTTGGTAGTGAAAATCCTGTATCCAAGAAAACACCTTAGCCCCAGGCAAACAGGGATAATTAGTGAACCTGTCCATCTTCCCTCCCACCCACCCGCTTCCCCAGCTGTGAGTAACAGCATGTGGTGAAAGTAAGCTTTATAATTTGTGAGGCTGAGCTTCAGATTACTTTTGCCTTTACTGTTTAGAATACTCTTTCTTAGATCTAGTTTCTATGCTGTGAAGAAACCCAAGAAGCCACATTTGGAGGCCCAATATTAGTCTAGGCATTCTCTGGAATCTCAACAACAGAAGAAGGAGGAAAAGCGGGAAGGCCCCAGGCTAACAGCCTCAGCTGATCTCTAGTCCACAGCTAGACTAACTGACAGCCTTTTAATTGAGGGCTTTTGGAAATTCCAACCATTACCATGCCCCAGATGACACCACATTAAGTTAAAGAACACCCTGGTTCATCCACACAATCATGAGAGATAATTAATGGTTGTTATCTTAATCTTGTGAGATGGTTAATTATGCAGCAATAAATAATTGTAACAATGAGTCACAAAAGGTCAGCAAGTACTCAGAAGTAAATATCTAAATATTAAATACTGTGCATGGTGGAAAAAATGTTGGACTTGCAATCACTTTGTAGATTTAAAGCTTCAGATCCTTATTTTCTAGCTGAGATCTTTTGAACAAATTACTCTCATTTCTTCCTCAATAAACTGGAGATTACGATACTTTACAAAATTTTAGGAATTGCCAAGCAAGATGATGCATATGAAAAAACTTTAAACCACATACAGTACCACTTGAATACAAGACTAAGTTGCTACATCAGTCATAAAGGAACATCATGTTACCCTGTTTTTGAACTGTAAATATAAGAAAATGTCTGTTTAGAATATGAATCTTATTGAAGAGGGGCAGTTTAGAGAAAGGTGAGTTGCAATTTATTTCCTAATAAAATCTTTTGACTTCCATTCCCATAGAGAAGCAAAACACAGCATTCAGTTTTTAGCTTATCCAAGTACACTAAGCTACTTTGTACAATATGAAGAAATATCCTTTCATGTTCACTAAGACTTCATAAAATTATGTTAGACTTCATGTGACTCTTCCACATTACACCTTACTATGGATTTTTCATTTTTCTATTTTAAAGTTTTAAAGTTTACTTTGCTTTCACCATTAAATTTTTATTAGTTTCCTATTTTTGTTCATTTTCTCTGTGATACGGGTAACATAAAGAGGATAATTCAGATTGAGTATCACACGGCTTCTAGAGTTTATGATGATACAGAAAGAAAGCGATTCCCTTGGCCGAAGGGCCTTTGAGTGAAAGAGGGAATGTTGTGTTTTAAAAAGATATGAATATGAGATATGAGATCCATTTTTTGTTTTTTTTTGTCTATTTTTTTTTTGCCAGGGAAATTTTTTATTTTTCTATTTGATTGGTAAGCAGAAATATCTAATCATAAAATTTTTAATTAAAAATTTAATCAGCTTTTGGAAAGAAGAAGCCTTCTAACTGCCACAACTTCCTATAAAAATAAAGATAAAAACAAATCAAAAGAAAGCCACAGTAGTGTGTCAGAGTGCATTTCAGAGCATGGAAAAAATAAGGCTGAGATTTTGCAAGACAAAAATATTTTTATGTTTTTCATGGTTGGTATAATGCTGGGATGTTTTTTAACTTGTTATAAAGGACCTATTAAATTTTACTGCTGAAGTTGGAGAGAGGAAAATTACACACATGGGGTCTTTAACAGGTTTTTTGTCTAACAGCTTTGACACTATCCCACTGATTTTTGTCCCTGCCCTGATGGGTAGCCTTGAGTAGTGTCTGTTGTCTGGAGTCTAATGTCACAGCAATTAAATTCCCACAGGAAGCAGCAGCTTTAGAAGATGTGATTAGATTGGAGACACTGATGCTTGTTTTGATTTTGAAAATGCATCATCGATCATGGCTACTGATTTCAGCAGCAGCTCTAGCTGAGGGGAGCTGTGGGCTAAGCGTCTGGCTTTATATTTAACTTTGGGGAAAATGAAGTCTTCCCTTGCCTATCAAGTCTTTACTCTGATATGTGGCCAATGCCTTTAGCAGATAATCCCAAAGATGTCAAATAACCTTTATTTCCCAGAGGTCATGTTGATCTTTTTCTTCTCATTCTGACCTCAGAACAGACCTATTCATTTTACATCTGACATCAGACTGTGAGAAGAGTAAGTTTTAGCTGTTTCCAGGGCTTACGGGAATGCTTGTTGTTGTTGTTGCTGTTAATATGCACCTCCCACCCCTTTGAATGTGTTTCTTGTGTGTGTGCATTTGAGTGTGCTCTGTGTGTGTATTATTATCCGTAGCTCAAGACATGTCAAACTAAATCCACCGATTTTTAGAAACGAAGAAAACTATGATTAACACTAGGTAGTTTCTTAGAGTGACAAGATATTCTAAATACCATGGTTTGATCATTACATTGTAGGCATGTATCAAAGTATCATTTGTACCCCATAGATATGTACAATTATTATCTATCAATGAAAAGGAATTCCAGGAATGCATTTTCTTGGCTTTGTTGTAAACATTTCCTGATTTTCATATTATCTGTTTTCAAGATTCCAGAGAATGCCTAAACTGATACTGGTATAAAAGCAAAAAGAAAAAACAAGAGAGTGTGCTGGGAAAGAGAAAAACTGTTGGGTAATCAGTCTCACATATGTTCCCCTGCAAAAAAAATCAGCAAGCTTGTAGTTAACAGGCAAGACTTTCTCCAGCTACCATTTTGAAGCAGATTCCTCTCTCCCACCGCTTGACCTCCAAAATTGCATAAAGTATTGTTCAATGGGCCCATGTATTTGAATATGAGTTTAAATGAGTCTAATTATGACATTGAATGCAACAAACCGCTTTATATACAGCTGTCTTTACAAATAGAACATCATATATTGAAATTAAATGGGAATATTAACATATACTTTGTATGTATATGCACATAAAGTAAACTGTGGAGCTAAGTGATTATCTGACCAATTTTAGAATTGAAGTTAACTTCTACTATTGAAAATACCCTAGCTTTCCCCTAAAAGAGCATCAAAATTACCCCAACTGACAAATTATCCTGTTTTATTGATGTTTGCCTCACCATTATTTCAATATTATTTTAAAAATGGAAATTCAGAAAGTTACTATTTCATTTTTAGTTTGTTTATGAAAACAGACATGCAATAAATAGCATTAGGAATCCTTATATATTTTGGATATTAACTTCTTATCAGATATATAATTTGAAAATATTTTATCCCATTCTGCAGGTTGTCTCTTTACTCTGTTGGTTGTTTCTTTTGGTGTGCAAAAAGCTTATTTTTTTTTTTTTTTTTTTTTTTTGAGGAAGAGTCTTGCTCTGTCACTCAGGCTGAAGTACAGTAGCTCAACTTTGGCTCACTGCAACCTCCACCTCCTGGGTTCAAGCAATTTTCCTGCTTCAGCCTCCCGAGTAACTGGGACTACATGTGTGTACCATCACACCCAGCTAATTATTGTATTTTTAGTAGAGACAGCGTTTCGCCATGTTGGCCAGGCTGGTCTCAAACTTCTGGCCTCAAGTGATCCTCCCACCTTGACCTCCCAAAGTGCTAGGATTACAGATGTGAGCCACTGTGCCCAGCCAAAAAGCTCTTTGTTTAATGCAGTTTCATTTATCTATTTTTGCTTTTTTTTCCCCATGTTTTTATGGTCATGTCTGAAAAATCATTGCCCAGATGAATGTTAAGAAGATAGATACACACACACACACAAACACACACAGACACACACAATGAAATACTATTCAGCCTTTAAAAAGAAGAAAATCTTGTCATGTGCCTCAACATCAATGAACCCCGAGGACATTACACAAAGTGAAATAAACCAGCCACGGAAAGAGAAATACCACATAATCTCACTTACATGTGGGATCTAAAGTAATCTAACTCATAGGTGCAAAGAGCTGAATGGTAGTTGCCAGGGTTTGGGGGAACAAGAAAATGGGGTGGAAAGTGTTCAAAGTTATATTTAGACAGCATGAATAAGTTACAGAGATCTATTATACATCATGGTGATTATAGTTAGTAGTAATATTTTTGAAAACTGCTAAGTAGATTCTGCATGTTCTCACTACCAGAAAATAGCTATCTGAAGGGGTCTATGTGATAATTTACTTGATCTAATCATTTCACAGCATGAAACTGTATCAAAACACATTATATATCATAAACATATATAATTTTTATTTATCAAATATACCTTACTAAAGCTGAGGAAAAACAATTAAAAGGGAACACTGAATAAATTTGATGTATTCTACACATACACTTAAGAATACT